>NW_009730167.1:77561-111625 GCF_000703405.1 Apaloderma vittatum | reverse complement strand
GAGCCGAACCGCGAGTCGGGGTGCGAGGTGGTGGTGGGGGTGAATAGCGTTGGAGTGAGCCTGAGGCCCGCTGGGCTGAGGTTGCTGCTCCCCGGCAGGGAAATTCCCCATCCTTCAGCTCCCCTGGGACCTGGGGGTGCGATGTGAAAAGGAGCTGCATCTCCTACACTCCCGCCCTAGGAATTTCAGGCTACCTTCGTGTCCAGGCGTCGGCCCTCTCTGTCAGATACCCTACGTTCCTTTTGATTTTCATCATTCTCCTACATGATTCCAGACAGGAGTGGTGAAGCGGGCTGGCTGGTAATCTCACAGCATTCCTTAGCGAATTTGGGGGCAGCAGTATCTAGTGCTGAATCATAAAGAAAGTATTACAATGCTTTTTTACAGCCACAGCTATTAGAAGTGCATATAAGCTGTCTTTGCAGAAAGTTTGTCCCAGCTGAGGTGGGGATTTTTTGAACTGTTAAACTAGAGCAGTACGTGTAAAATATTACATTTGATTTCTAGGTGGATTGCTTGGCTCTCAATAGTAACAGGCCACTTTTTATTGTTTTACAAGGTGTCAGTAATCTCAGTGCAATGCGGGAGTAGTCAGTTTGCAGGCCTGTAATCAGGCAGATTCTGATGGCAGAGCTACTCATGTCTGGAAGGTTAATTTTGATACAAACAACTTTCCAGAGGCTTTACATTTGCAAGTCATTAACTACTCCATTGAATAGTGTTGGGCATCCTTTTAAGTCTAGCTGCAGTTTTCATTGAAGACCTTAAGGTGACTTTTGTCAGTATTCATCAGGAATTTTTAGCAGTAGGAGGAGAGAAGAAAGGAGAAAATGAAAGTTTTGTTATGGTGATGGAATAATGCTTTTTTTAATGAATTGTAAGATTTTTATATGGGCAATCAAAGCAGTAAGGTTTGAAATATGTGGTAGCACTCAAAAGGCAATTCTTGTTGATCACATTCTTGCTATAATAATTTGTGATGGAACTCAATTTTTCGTTCAGTTTAATCATACAGAATGAATACAGTAAAGCACAGTGTGTCTTAATAGAACAATCACAGGGAAGAAAATTACATAATGTTACAAAGAAGAAAATTACATAATATTACAAAATGCCTTTAGCTTCAGTGAGGACTAATAATGAGAAGTGGCTGCCATAGTACATATTATCACTTGGTCTCTGCTGAAAATATTAAATTATGTGTAATGGAAAAAAACTGCAAGACAAAAGACTGCAAAACAAAATAAAATAACAGCCCAGTCGTCAGCTTGTTTTGTCTAGGCCTGCCACACCCTGATTTACAAAACTGTCTTAAAGTGTGAAGTAAGACATTTCTAATGTGAAGACACTTTCATTTTTGTTGTTATGTAGCCACTTCTGCATTGGTATTACCTGTGGTTCTTTTCTGAGCCTCTTGTAGTGCCACATCAGAGAGGAGAAATTCGTTACTGCTTTAGGGATTATTCTTCTCCTGCTTATTATCTTTCTACATACAAAGTTTCTTATTGCAAAGGCAGAGCTTTCTAGGTCATTTAGTGTAGCAGCAAGAGGATGTCCTTCAAAATCATAGTGACTTTTATGAATGAGGACTTTCATACCGTCAGCGGAGCTCTCTTTTTTTAAAAACTTTTGTTACTTTAAAGTAAATTTTTAAACATAGATCAGTGGGAGAATTGATCTTTTTAGGGAGAAAAAATTTCTCAATTCACATAATCTCGATTTTTAACTTCTAAAAGCTCAATTTCTGGGTCAAAAGTGCTTTTATAACAAAGTCTTTCACTTTCTTGGACATTAAAAATATGCCAGTCATGGACAGTGTTCATCTCTAGTGCATGGAACTGAGTATGTTACAGAGCGTGTTAGAAGATGCCATAATATTTTCCACTTCATATGATTCACTTACTATCTTTAAGATCTGTTAATTTTAAGTGATTTAGGATTATGGGATGAATAATTTACCTTCTCAATGGTGTGAAGAACTTCTTTTGTGTCTTTCATAAGTAAATGCACTTGATAATATTGAAAATCCGGTAGAAAGCGTCAAGGGACAAGCATGAATTTAAAGAAGTAGAACTTTGTTCATAGTTTGTATCCAATAAATGATTTGATATTAAATATTCTGATGTGATGGTGAAACTAAAAAATTACAGAAGAAATTGTTTTTTCAAGAGCAGTTGTCTTTTCCCTAAACTGGTAAAAGTACCTCAAAATGTGTAGTGCAGATCATGTAACTGAAGTTATACAAGGAGCTTTAGTCCAGCCTACGTGTTTGTTTTAATGTAGGCAGCATTGATAAGGTTCCTGTGTTTTAACACGTGCTGTTCCTGGCTGAGCTCTGCTTTAAGTCAGATCTTTCAGTCTGCAATTTTACCTCTTGCATAAATCTAAATTACTTTATTGAATTCTTCAACAAGTGTGGTGCAGCCATCTCCAGAAGTAATCTGGTCTACGCATGACTTAAGACAAACAGTAATGTTGTGATACTAGAACCGCAGAATGTTAGAGCAAAAAGAAGTGGAAGGGGTCATTACGTACCTGCTTCGACTCCAAAGGAGAATCTGCTTTGCGAAAGAAGGACAAATGTGTTTTGCAAAGGAATTTTGTCAATGTATTGTGTTTTGTGAAGTTTGAAAATCCTCTACAAACTCAGTGTTCTCTAAAAGTTCATTTTGAATAAGAAGATAGGTCAAACTGTCAAGTTTTCTTTGATGTGGCAAGTTGATCGTAGTCTTCTGTGGACTTGTAGCTCCTCTTGCCCAAATTGTATTTTACTACAGACATGTTACTTGTCTTAATCCAGTGTGGAAGTTAAATTTGATTCATAACAGATTTCATAAATTAGTGTTTAAGGTTTTATTTCTGCAATTGCTAGAAATATTATACCCTTAACAATGATTACAGCTTCTTATTTTCATGGTAGCATACCAATGATAGCTGGAAATTGTACATTCAGAATGATGCTCTAATATACTGGTAACCAGCTAAAATATAACGTGAATTGATTCTAAAAGGGTTATTTAGTTAACACTGTGTTGAGGAAATGTGTTACTTAGAGTTTTTCTTTCTTTCTTTTAGTGTCATCTGCCGGAGTCTAGCAAATAGCAGCTATGGAATAAAAAGAAAATCATCACTTCAAAACTTGCATCTTGTTTCCCGAAGTATACATCATCCCTACTATCCGAGTTCCAAGTTTCAAAGACCTCCACTAAGGATATCCATTCACCTGTTCTCTTCTCTTAATCGTCTGCCCCTACACAAAACAAAACTTTTAAATGTAAAATATGGATACCAGTTTCACAGGAACTTTTGGCTAGCTAGGCTGGCGTCAAGGCTTCTCAAGCTTCGCTATCTTATATTGGGATCTGCTGTAGGTGGTGGTTATACAGCTAAGAAGGTATTTATCTTTGGAAGGTATTTTACGCATCTTTGTTATTATATACCTCAGAGCAATCATTCTGGGTTTGTCCACAAAAATACAAGATATCATTATCTGGCTAACTAATGACAATAAAGATGAGTAAATGTGGAAAACGGATTGTTCAGAGACCTAGTGTAGGTTTTAAAAGATCCAAGTAGGATTATTCATATCTAAAAGGTGGTGGGTTAATATGTTTTATATGTAGGTAGTGCTTTTCAGTAGATTGCTCCTGTGCTTGTCTACATACATTTCTTTCTGTTTCTACTCTCTTTTTTTTTTTTCCTTTCTTTTTCTGTATTAGACATACGATCAGTGGAAAGACATGATGCCTGATCTCGATGAATATAAGTGGATTGTTCCTGACTTCATTTGGGAGCTTGATGAACATATTGACTTCGGTATCACAAAAGCTAAAATGTTACTCTGTCTAGCTTATTTAAAACTTAAACACGAGGGCATAGGTCCTCAGTGCCTCTCTGCCCAGCAGTTTTGTAGCTGTCATTGAGTGAACCTGTACTGGTAGGGTTTGGTGTGTGTCCTGCCAAGGTATTTGTATCAGTGTGTTGATAGGAAAAAATTAAGCATTGTTTAGCATTGATATTCCATAATTCATTCTTTTATTTGAGAACGTTTTACGTCCTTTCATGTGGCCATATAATGCCATTACTGAAAACAGAGTGCCAGCATGATCAAGGAGACTTACACAGGTTGTCACAGTATTAGGCGCAAAGTTCTTTCTATATGGATGGCACAAGTAAAAAATATAAATAGATAAATAAAAGATATATATGAGTAAAAGACCAACTGAAAATACAGAATAATGAACCTAACTACAAAATTAAGTTGAAGACACCGGGGGGAAAAATGAAAAATATAGACTATTTTCCTGTACCTTTTGGTTAACAGTCTTTTTTTGTATGTTTTCAGATGAAAGATAGAGATCTAAAAAAACAAGTATTGAGTTACTTCTTATATGTGCAGAGCAGTAAGGTGATCTTTTAAAAAAGAAAAAAGTTTATGAAGATTTTACTACCTGTATGAGCATTGCATAAGTGATACAAATGTTTTAATGTTTTTATTGCTAGTGGACACTGCATTTTTATAGTATTTAACACTAATAAGTTTTGAGTTTTTACAGGGTTACAAACTAGCCTTTTTTATGAAATAGAAAAATAAGCTTTTCTTAAAATGTACTGAGGTGAGCATAGTTAGTGTTGTGTAATTTTAAAACATCCTCTACAAAGTACAAAGTATGTGAGAGAATAGTGTATGAAATGTGAAATGCAGCTCTAAGTTTTAGAACATTTTAAAGTGCATGAAGCAACCACTTTATCAACAAGTTCAAAGTCTAAAAAAACAATTGTTTTTTCAGGTCTGATAATCCTTTCCAGTGCTAATGGGGGGAGGTGCATGTGGAAAGAAACTTTAATTCTTTATTTTTTAAAAAAAAACCAAAACCATGTCCTGAAACAGTTGCTAGGTTTTACAGCTGAAGTAATTTTTGTTCACAAAAATAATAGCAAAAACCCTACTCAGTAGCTGTTGTACTGTTTTCCTAGAAAAACTTATCAAAGCCCTTCCTGATGTAGATGACCTTGCCAGACTTCTGCCTGACTTTGACAAGATTGGAGAGAGCTTCACTTCACTGAAAGGATATTTTTCTCCTGGTGAGAACAATTTTTCAGCTTGGTTTTAATTTTGAAAATGTAAGCTATTACAAGGTGAGGTTACAGATCTGGTTTTAGACACTAAAAGCAAGTGGATCCTGCAAATGCATGCCTTCTCATTGAATGTCTCATCTGAAAGTGTTATGGATGCAGGTAAGTGCAATGTGTTTATAAAAGCAAGAATTCTAAACCGTTAAATTGAAGACAAAACTACAGTTCTTGTATGACTCTAAACAAACAGGTTGAAAGGCAGATCACTTCAGTGAGTTGTGGAAGCTGGCTGTGTCCAGCTGGTGTTTGGAGAAGGGGAGAGTGGCATTGGACAGTAACAGTATCACAGCTGTTACAGGAGAAAAGGGATTATGAAGAGTGATGGTTCTTAATGTTGCAAGCATGTGAAATAATAGGTTTGTATTGAAGATATTCTTTTGAGTTGAATTGTATTTTCCATCTGGACACAGCTCCAGAGTGACTTGCTTGGAGATTTAGCTTATGTTAAGGACTGCCTTTCAAAGGAGTAAGTAGGAATTCTAAATCCTTCACAAAAGACAAGGAGATGGTTTGTCAACATGTGTGTCCAGGTAGTAGTAGGCTTAACGGTTTTCATGTTTTGGGAGACTTAAATTTAAGACATTTCTGACTGGTGTGTCTTTTAAAACCAAAATTATTGATGTGATCGTCATATCCAACTAGCTAGTGCGCACAGCTCAGAACTTTACCCAGCCATTCTTGTAATAAAGCACAAGATTATTCCTACTATAGACCTTAATAATTATTAAACCCCATTAATATGTATTCATGAAGGATTCTATCTGTAAGGTGTTACAGTCATTGCTCTAAGTGTGTTTGCAAATCATATTTCCCTATCAGTGTGTGTAAGTGTATTTTTGTGTTCTTAAAATAATCTCAATGGCAGAACTTGTTTTCTTAATCATACAAACTCAGCAAGCACCGAAGTAGAGATCAAGTTCAAGAGTGACAAGTAGATTGCAATCTCCTATGTATTCTGGCTGTTTAAAATTTCGTCGTTTGAAATTGTTTTTGACTGGTGTTGTGAGATGTCGCCTATTATTTGTTGTCATACTCACATGGGCATAGTTGCCGTTTATGATTGTGTGATCCTCCAAATGAGACAAAGATCCCTCATCTTTGTTTTTCATTTTGTTTTGTATTTATAATTTCTATTTCCCCTCTTCTGCTGATTTTTCACAGGTTACAATTTGGTTAGTGAAGTCATAGGAGCTTCTGATCTACTTCTGTTGTTAGGTGTGTAAAAGCCCTTTCTACTGCCCTTAACCTGCCTGTTTAAAGCAAACTCTTAAAATGCTGCTAGTAAGGAGTGAATATCAACGTAAACACAAATATTTACAGCAATTTTATATTGAATTACAAATAGTTTCCAACTATTTCCAAAATTCTTACATCCTCTCCTGTGAGAATAAATAGGTGAAGAGTTGATATTTCTCTGCTACATTCCTTAACCGATAGTTTTTATTTCAGGCATTTCCCAGAGGCTTGTTTTGAAAACCTTTGTCATTACAAGAGGAAAGAATATTTTTTTTTTTCTCTCATTACAATAATACCAATGGAATTTATATTATCCTTCCATTTTTGTCAGAAATAATTTTACGTTTTCAGGACTTTAATAGTCTTGACTGAAGCTGCCCATTCCCTTGTGATAAAACTAATCTGAGTTAAAAACTAGATTTAAAATTTTCAGATCAATTTTAAACTGAATTTCTTTTTCAGTTTCCTAAAGTGTATCTTTCTAATAGGAACTTCAGAGATTATTGAATTAATAATTCATAGGTGTTGAAACTTAAATTTTGTAGTAGTCATAGTTTGAGAATTTTCAAGTGCTTTTTGCATGTTGTAATGAGTTTCTGTAATTATGTCCTAGGTTCTCCAGGAGAAACAGCATTCAGAGCTACTGACCAGGGATATGAAAATGACAAACAGTACAAGAAGGTAATTATTTCTTGAAAAAATATCTTGGCAACAGGTAATTTTTTTAAAACGTGCTTCAATAGCTAGTTGTAGATGTTCGTTTGAAACAGCTTGAATAGAATTTATCATTGAAAATTACTTGAGTATGCATTGTTTTTAATATATAAACAGTACAATTATAATAAGCACTTTGGTGTAAGGAAGAAGGCAGTCATAAACCTCTTCAGTAATTGCATTCTTAAAAGAAAATTGATTTGGAATAAGAATGTAATTTTAGATATTTTGTGTGCATTTGTAGGGTTTTTTTAGGCATGTTCTCAGTGGCACTTGAACTTATAGCTTATTACTGAAGATAATTTAAGTGTTTATAGTTATTTTCAAGCATTTTTGCTTGCCACCTCATTTCTGTTGACGTTGTCACAGCTGTGATTCTTACTTAAGGATTTCTACCTTAATGAAGAATCTCTGTTTCTTAAAGCAGTCTAATTTTTTAATTTGTTTATTTAGATAAAGCACACATCATGTTGTTGTTAACTGTGTTCTGGAAAAGGTGATACTGTATTTTGATAACTAAAAGTTTTAGCATTTTTTTTGTTGAAGTACAGAAGGTGAAGATTAATTTTCTTGCTTTATGAATAGTAGCTCTTATTTCTATTAAATTCCTGAACTGTATTGTTAGTCATTTTTTAAAGGCTTTTCATTTTCCATGTGTGTATTTTTTAAAAATATCTTTAAAAATAGAAGGAAAAGAATATATGTTGGAGAATTTGTGAATTTTATATATTTTTCAACTGAAAGTGTGTGAACTATAACTGAGGATTTTACATAAGACATTTCTGTATATGCAGGCATGTATACATTTATTCTACATTAATTCTGCATGACAATACATAGTGAAACCTGTACAAAGCTCACTTCTTTTTATAACTTTTGTTTCACATTAGAACAAGCATGGTTTTCTATGTGATAATTAAGTTAGTGTTTTGTTTTCCCCATGTTAGTAAACTGTCTATATATAGTTTTATTTTCTCTCAAGTGATCGCTTAGCACAGGTTTCACTGTTTAAAACATAAAAATACTTTCTTATTGATCTGTGAAGAAGTGGCCATCTTAATTTATTGTCTTTGATAACTCAATTAACTTGAGATTTTTCCGGAATACCAGTAATATCACTCACGCTTACTCTTATTCTCAGCTGTTCTTTTAAATGCAGTTGCAACTGCGTTTTAATGGTTCCAACAAAACTTTGACTGTGGTACAGAAAATATCAGCCCATATTGAGTCAGTATGATTTAGAAAATTCAGTTATTCCAGTCAATATCTGATACATTACTCTTAGCAAACCAACAGCTTCACATTAATATGATCAGTTTTGATTGTAGGATTTCAAACAAGGCGTGTAAGAGTACCTGACAAAGCATACTCACATACTTTATTGGCAAACAGAAGTATTATTTTCAAGACAGTGAGTTAGATGGCCTTTTTTCATTCAGTGCTTTCCACTGCCAACCAATGCTAGTTTAAGAGTTATGATTATATGAATTCATAAAGTGCTGTACCGCGGTATTAAATGTGTCTGATGAACTGATTTTCCTTGCTACATTGTGAAAAGATGAGTAACTGGTAAAGGAATCTAGGAATTCTCCATTTGGAGAATGTTCTGTAGAACCGTTCTTGGCCGTGGTCCTCAGGCCTCTTAAAAGTTTGTTTAGGAGTGAGAAACTCACAAATACAACTTTTGAGTGAGTGAACGTTGTCCCAAACACTGAATCAGGCTGCACTGCTTCTTGCCAGCTAATGTGTTTATCTCATAATCTCTTACTTAATCCAAAAGCTACAACCTTTTTGAAAAGAGAATTAAAATAAAATTACTGAAGTGTTCAGATAAATAATTTCTGCCTGGGTTAAATATGAAGTTTCTTTCTTGAAGAAAGAGGAGAGAACGTAGTTATAAAAGCTATAATGTAATAATATATTTTGTTTCATACGTGTGGGAGTAGTTCAGGCTTGCACTTGAGATGGCAGTGTTGCCTTCTTGGATAAATGCAAGATAAATTTTCTATCTCAGATAACATTTCCTGAAGAGTTTCACTTTCCTATTAAAGCAAAGAAATTCCAAAGCTTAGGCCAATTTTTAAAGAAATTTTATAGTGGTTATAGCTGTGATGAAGCAAGTGTGCAAAATGTGACTCAGGTATTGATTTGGGGCTTAGAAGCCAGCTAATAAATAATTCAAACCCAACCACACAGTCCTTTCTCAGCCTTTGATGCTTTGATAAAATCTCTTTGATAAAAGCCTCGAAGAACCTACCTGATGCACTGTTGAGGACTTGGCAGCGCGTCGGCTGCCTCGCTCAGCCAGCACAGGGTCACCTTCAAGCGGTGTAAGAAGTGGCAAAGTAATTCTACAGCCCTTCACTACAGCCACTGCTGCAGAGTGAAAAAGAGGCTCTAACAGGAAATATCGCTTGACACTTGGATTTTATTTTTTTTATAAACAATTCCCATTTGGTTTGTTCTTTCTTGCAGGTTGTATCTTGCATCTACAATAGAGTTTCCATAATTTTTCTAATCATAGCACCATTATATTCCCAACTTAATTCCCAGTTTTGTGTGCTCTGGATAAAACTGAGACATCTATTCAAATTCTTAGAAATTGATCTCTACCTTCCTCATTGTTTTCATCCCTTTACATCCCTCAGAATGCAATTATTTTTCCTACAAGGACTTACTGTGGCTCAGCTTTTCTCATGAATAGTCACACTGAAGTCAGCAAGTGATGGAAAGAGTCAACACATGCAAAAAACGAGGGCTTTGGTTGCTTGTGAAAATGGAGTACAGAAAATTTTGTTTGAGATAGCCATACCCAACTGAAATACGGCATATTAACTTTTAATGTAAAATAGTACATATTTTTAAAGCATATGCACTAACAGTATCAGCACTTGTTTTGCCTTTTTTATTTATTGTACGTCTAGATTCTCATGATAATTTTGCAGGGCTTGTGCAACTGCATTTATCAACTAGTATTCCCCTGTATATTGTTTCTTTCTATAATGAAAATAATAATATAATGATTGTAAACAACTCTTTTTAACAAAAAAAACCGATTAATTGATCAGTGTTGATTTTTCTAGATAAAATTCTTTAAAATAAATAGTTTTACACTGGAATGATTGATTTGAGGTCGGAGGAGCAGTGGTAGTATCCAATGACAGAGAGATGTAAAGATTTTTGTTTGTGTCCTGGTTCGTTCCAGCCTGGTCTGCGTGTATAGCTCTGTGCTATTTAAGGTTCTTGACTCCGGGGCTCAGTGCTGGGGCCACTCCTGTTTAACATCTTTATCAGTGCTCAGGATGAGGGGGCAGAGTGCGCCCTTACTAAGTTTGCAGATGACACCAAGCCAGGTGGAAGTGTCGATCTGCTTGAGGGTAGGGAGGCTCCACAGAGGGATCTGGAGAGGGTGGATCCCTGGGCCAAGGCCAATTGTAAGATGTTCAATAAGGCCAAATGCCGGGTCCTGCACTTTGACCACAACAGCCCCCAGCAGCGCCACAGGCTTGGAGAGGAGTGACTGGAGAGCTGCCAGGCAGAGAGGGACCCGGGGGTGTTGAGGACACATGGGCCAGCAGTGTGCCCAGGGGGGCAAGAAGGCCAACGGCGGCCTGGCCTCCATCAGGAATAGCGTGGCCAGTGGGACCACTGGTGAGGCTGCATCTCAAATCCCGTGTTCGCTTTTTGGCCCCTCACTACATGAAGGATATTGAGGTGCTGGAGCATGTCCAGAGAAGCTGGTGAAGGCTCTAGAACCCAAGTGGCTGAGAGAACTGGGATTGTTTAACCTGGAGAAAAAGAGGCTGAGGGGAGACCTTATTGCTCTGTACAAATCATAGAATCGTAGAATGGCCTAGGCTGGAAGGGACCTTAGAGATCATCTAGTCCAACCTCCCTGTCACGGGCAGGGACTCCACCTCTCAACTAGACCAGGCAACACATGGGGACCGAGCAGGAATCAAACCCACGACCTTGGTGTCGGTCATTGTTGTCAGCACCGCGCTCAAACCACTGAGCTAACCTAATACCTTAAAGGAGGTTGCAGGGGGGTGGGGATTGGTCTCTTCAACCAAATAACAAGTGATAGAATAAGAGGAAATGGCCTCAAGTTGCACCAAGGGAATTTTAGATTGGGTATTAAGAATTTTTTTACCGAAAGGATTATCAGGCATTGGAAGAGGTTGCCCGGGGCAGTGGTGGACTCCTCATCCCTGGGGTATTTAAGAGTCAGGTAGACATAGTGCTTAGGGATATGGTCTGTTCGAGGCTTTGTTAGTGTTAGGTTGGTGATTGGACTTGATGATCCTAAAGGTCTTAGTCTAGGCTATTCTGTGATTTATGTTTTTTAAATTATTTTGTGTTTTAATTAAAACTTATCTAGTAAGAAGTAGAAAATAAGGAGAAAATATTATTGACTGATATCTACTTGCTTATTTTATTAAATGTTGTAATTGTAGTTGGAAAGGGCTTTTCATGCTCTATTATGGAGTAAGAGTCACATGGACCAGATGTCTTGGAAAAAATTGCCCATTAGCTAGATTTGGTGTTGCCGTTACTATTTAAAAGCTGAAAGGCCTTCATGGCACATTTTGTTCAGTATTTTTTCTTGTGTTTTCTTGACCTATAGCATAACTTTTAAGGGACTGTGACAGGTCATATTGAGAGTTTTCTTGTTTGTGAAATGGCAAAATATTATTATTGTTCCTCTAACACTAAGTGTAGCTGTGATGCTGTCTCTCCTTGTTGCCATATAGAAAAGAAATCCTTTGTTTTCCCAGAGTTCTTGGCACGACTCTAATGCACTTGCTACTCTGGCCATATAGAAATATATTAAGTCTTGAAGTGGTTCAGTAAAACACAAGATTTTTCTATTCTTGGAATGTTGTACGAATAACTATCTAACAAATACTTAGATTTGATCATTTGATTGTCTCTTTTTTATCCATTCTCTCCTGTGTTGTTTATCCTTGTGTACATGCCTGTGTGTGTATTTCATGCAACAAATGTGTAACTTGATAGTAGATGTCTTGATTTCTTACAGCAAACTTCCATTTCAGGGTTTGTTTTGATTCCTGAAGTGCATTTTTGAAACCTTTCATTTCACTGAGTGTTTTCTTAGAGGAAGATATAATGTATTATTTAAATAGTTCATTAATATTTTTGTGTAATTCTCTGAAATAAATTGTACATAAAGTTCCAGTAGATGCTGGCATAGTACCTCTAAACCAATTGGGAGCGACAGCTTATCATTCCAACGGTATTTGGTGTGGAGAGAGAAGAAAACTAAGCTTTGTGGAAATGCTGAATAAATACAGGAATAAGCACTGAGTTGCAGGGATTTTGAAGTGATGAGAAAGGATTATGGCAGCATGAATTTAAACTGCAGTGTGTTACAGAGGTGGAGAGGGAGCTTTTTCTTTCTTTATGCTCTAAAGACTCTTTTGCTTCTTGTAATTTGAGAAAGTTAAGTAGCAGGCAGAATCATATTTCTGTAAACTGTCTGCATTGCTGGGACTAAGAGCAAAATGAGAACTTTCATGTTACTGACAAAGTTGAGCCTATTAGCTGCCGTGCACAGCTTTGTGTAGAATATCCAAGATTTCCTCTTTAAAGACATGCATGGTTAAGTTGGGAAAAAATGCTGATATTTAAGAATTTCTTGTATGAATAGTTGAAATGAAATCATGAAACTTTTAGGAATATTTTAAAGTCTGGGTAGTAAATTTTTTTAAGATTTAGATGTCTAGTTAAAGTTGAATAGAATTATAAAATGTAACTAAATGTTTCCTGTTTTTGTTTTACCTGGATTTGCAAAATGCATGGTTTTGCTGGCTGTATCCACTCTGAGCTAGCTAGCAAGAGATCTTGTTAATGAAATTTCACTTTTGTTTGAAGTGACCCATTCATACTTGTTTTTCATCTGTCTTTGTCGTGCCCTTTGATTTAACTTTGTTCTCCTTACACCCCAAATTTTTCCTTTCCTTTTTTATTATAAACTCATGGCAGGGCCTGCTTGGTGAACTCATTCTGTTACAACAACAAATCCAGCAGCACGAAGAGGAAGCACGCAGAGCCGCTGGCCAGTATAACATGGGCTCCTCACAGCAGAAGCGAAAGGTGATGCCTTAAAGGACAATATGTACCGTATCCACACTAATCAAATACTTCAGTCTTCTGCATTTGAGCTAGAAAAATCTAACTAATGAAATCGTGGGCCCAAGTGATTACTACAGCCAACGTCACTGCACGTGTATAGTCCTGTTTCAGTTTAACCAAGTTGCGTTTAAAATGTAGTGTTGAAAGCCAAACAGGTACTTTGTGACATTGTATGTTCTGTGCCTCTATAAAAACTGTTATTTAAAGGTCATATGTTAAAAATGCATTTAAGGAAAGTATGTGAATAAAGGTCAAGTCTTTCTCTAGTCTTGCTTGCTTACAGGACCCCTATCTTGTGAAGGTGCAGCTATTTACAGGCAGTATATATCGGGGAACATTTTTTCCATGCTTTATTTTTTACCAATCTGAAAATGACAGCAGCTCTTTAGAAGCAATTTTCCACAGACACCTAAATACCACTGTTAATAACAGGATCTACTGCATATTCATCAAGACATTCCTTTGTTTAAAGCAGAGTTTATACCATATTTGTTGAACATCTGCACACAACTTTAATAATAACTTAAGCTCTGATTTTTTTTTTCTTGTTGTTGTTATATGACTGAGATTCATTGGAAATACTTCCCAAATTGAGATATTTTAGTTGTCTAATCTGTTAGAAACACACTTCTTAACCACATTGCTTTGTTGTCTGCTTCTTTGCCTCCCCCCCAGATCTTTCTGATTGGGCATATTTTTCAACAGCTTTGGAATTGGGCACTGGATGCAGAACTTAATCTTCAGTACATCTGGAGATAACTTCCACAGAAAGAGGAACACAGTAAATGTGAATTACATTTTTAAACATAGTTGCATAGCTACAATTGTGCTTTTTAGTCCATCAACAGAGGAAATCATTTTTCTCTGAAACTACAGTAGCATTTTAAATTTAAATATTTTACTTTCTTGCCATATTTTTATGGGTTAGATTTATAGCTGTATCCAGTCTAAACTGGTTTTTTCTTTATTTAAAAAAGAGGTAAAAGGCAATTTTTCTTCAAATTTCTTTTTTCAAATTTATTTAGTTCAATTACCGTCTGAATTTAAAATAACACTGATGTATTCTGTCCTCAGTTATGAACCTAGACATGTATAACAAAATATAGCAGAAATGCAATTATTTGAGATTGTTTTATCTCAACAGCTGTCCTACAAGTTCCCTTCCAGATGTGTGTTTTAGTAGAAGATCAAAGATATCTTCAGTGGTCTAAATATTCTCTATTTATTCAGTTACTCTCTTTTTAAGTAAAGGTAACTCCTTCAGCCTCTGTCAGATTGTGTATGGTTTGGGAGAGCTGGAGTATGGAATAGGAGCTTGAAGTTTATCATAAAATACTTGAAGATGTAAAAATTACTGTGAAGGCAGTACAATATTTGAACTATATAAAAATGTAACAGCCTAACAAATGCAAACAGGAAAACAGTGATCTTGATACCATACTTATGTCTGATTGAAATTCTACTTCTTAGTATCTTTTTGCAACTAATTCTACAATTCCCAAGCTGTGAAATGACTGTAAGGGCTGTCTTTATAAGTGTTATCCTATCCTCCAAGGCAGATACTCTGTTTTTTTTCTGAGTGTTGAAACTAACTGCTTTTGCATATGTAAAATTTCAGTGTAGCATTCAATGTGCTGTATGGTGTACCTGCCTAATGACAAGGAATATCTCTTGTTTGTCACACTGATCTTTTTGCTCGAAACCAATTGAAAGAGATGGTAAACTATTTTGTTTAATAACTTGCTGTGAGGATATAACTTAAAAATTCCAGTCATTGATCCAAATTCCCTTTCGAAAGAAGAAGTTGATACTGTCCTTGAGTAAGTCGTTGCATACCATTTTGTCAGGACATAAACTAACCTTTCTTATTTTTTGGCTTCATTGCCTGTCTGCTAGAGAACATGATCATTTCATTTCCGTTCTTGGAAAATCTGTTGCCTGATTTACTTGTACATTTTCCATTTTAATTTAATTACTCAATATTAAATCTACTTCAGTTGTAGTTGAATAACAGCAAGAATGTTTCACAATCAGGAGAAGGCATTAAAAACAAAAAATGTGATTGTTTCCTGTTGTTTTTTGTGTTGGCCTTTTGATAAATATTTAGCAGTATAATTAAGTAGTGTTGTGTAGCTGCACTGTGCATGGCTGTGTCTTTTATGCATTTTGTCTGGGCCTTGATATTTTCATTTATATTGCTGGAACTCATTGTGGTTCTTCTGTAGATGATCAATTTAGAATTATGTATAGTCTAGTTAGAGAATACACAAAGCCAGTAACTGTGGTTTCAAAGGTAGTGAGTTTTCAGAGGCACATACTTATTTTATACAGTGTGTGGCAAAGCTTGTTGGAAGGTAACTGCTGTGCAAAATGAGTAGCTCTGTAAGGAGCTTCTGGCAGTCTCAGTGCAGGTGTCTGCATCTTCCTGTGTAGTGACCCTTGGTTAAAAATGACCCAACAGTTGTCTCTTATCGTAACTTTTTAGGATGGCAGTGGGGGAAGAAGGAGGAGTCTTAATGTACAAACCACACTGAACTGGATTAAACATTGATCTGCCTATATAGAGATATTTTAATAACTTTAAAAAGTTTTTGTGAGTAGAAATTTAGATTGGTCACCTATGGCTTAGTATTTCAGCTTGTTTTTATAGATTTAGCTTTCATTGGCAACTTGAAAATTTTCAGTAAGATTATAAATTACATATTTCAAAATACTGTGTGTGGTAACATTCAAAGCACGCCTGAGCCAAATGCTGAAGCACATGCATCATTCTAAGAGCTGTTTGTTATTTTTGACATAACTTACCTAATTGCCCTTGTCAGAATTAATCATCTAGTGCTAGGTCATTCTTTGCTTCAGGTCGTGCGACACGCAGCTGTGTGCAGTGTTTGTGCTTGCCGTGTTTGACATCCGTGCGCCTGCGCGTGGGTAGAGGCGAGCCGTGGGTCAGTCGATGCTGCGGAGATGCATCAAGGCCCCAGAAGTGCTTTGAGGAACAGCTTAAGAGCAGAGGGTGGAAAATGTTAACTGCTTTGAAAATCTGCAGCACGTGGAGACAAGTTATTTTCCTTCTCTTTGTTTTGTTGCTGCTTCTGGTGCACCACACTGTCCTCTTTGCCCTTTTCTTTGTTTCTGCCCTGTGACTCTGAGGTGTTTAAAGCACGTGTGTACTGACCTGGGCCACTTGGGCACTGCATGCAGGGAGTGGTCTGGGGGCTAAACTAACCCTGTTTCTGATGCACTTTTGCTGTCACTGAACTATGTAGCAAAAATTTACAGCAATTCTTCTTTGGATATAGTTGAAGGTGTCAGCTTGGATTGTTTTCTGTAAAGTGCAGGCACAATCCTCTATATTACAGATTTAATAGCTACATAATATCAGTCAGAATGAATAACTGGATTTTTTTCTCGTTTAATCTGTAACAATTAGTGTGAAATAGTAATGAAATTGATTTGTGTCTAAATGACATCTGTGCTCTGCATGTTAGATAATATGCTCTTTCTGATGTGAAGCTAACTTGAATTGTAAATATCGTGAGTTTTAATATTGGACTTTTTATGTATATCGTTCTTTCAGTAACTGCTTAGATTATAGTATTTCAAAATTTAGGATTTCAGCACTCAGCCATTAGATTTTCTTGTTTGTAAATATTTACATCATATGAGTTTGTATTGCACCATTTATGCTTTTATCTTTGTATTATTAAAAAGGGATTGTTTTGAACAACTGGTTTATTACATGTTGATGAATGTATATTATGAATATTTGACTAAGAATGGCTCTGATTGCCTAATCTTATTACATTTATGCCTTGAACTTCAAATTGTTCTGTATTGTAATATCCTCATTTATCCTGGGTTTAAATTAATTTAAATAATTTTCAAGTAACCCTTCAAGACTGTCCTGACTAACTACAATTTTTGAAGTTATGTGTACATGTTTAGGATTCTAATTCTGAAAAACAAATGTGAAATGAGTATCCCCTTAAAGATTCAGAAATAGTGAATACTTACCTGAAAGCACTTCCTGAAGCAAGTAGGTGTTTTAGTGATTGTATATCATTAAGATCATTCAGGAAACTAACATAGGACATCCTGAGTTTGACAACTAAAATGACATTTAGGTCAGTGGCCAGAAAACTCAGAGCTGCGCATAGAGTTTGCTTTCCCCTAAGCCTACCTTCCTAGTATCAAGTCTTGAAGGGTTAGTTTTTGCATTTGCATGAACTGGAATTCAATTTTATTTTTTTTCATGTGAGCCTCCTGTTGCAGATGGAGCTTTCTATCTGAGCTATATCTTAAATGCTGACTGAAGAATTTTACTTGTTTAAAATGCATGCCAAGTCAATTTTCTTACGCAGAATGAAGATTTCAGTTTGTGATTTGTTTATTTGCAATGGATAAACTAAACAGTGTGTTAGTAGCCATGATTATTTTTCTTTGTAGGTTTCTGACAAAGAAAAGATTGATCAACTTCAAGAAGAACTTTTACGCACTCAGGTAACCTTTCTGAGTTACTGATGTCTTAAGTAGAGGTTTATGTGCAGCAGACAGAGATTTACTAGACTGAGGCACACCTGAAATAAGATATTTGGTAAAAAGTCAGTGTTTTTTCAATCTTTATAGTTATCGATATGCAGTTGACAGTGTTGACACAGACCAGAGGTCAGTCTAGTCTGTTCTTCCTCTGGCAGTGACTGACAGAGTGCAAGAGGGGAGTGTAAGATTAGGGGAAATGTGTAATTGCACCTTCCCAAAATGCTTTCGTTTCAGTGCTATATATTCCTGAAAAGTAAAGTTAGTCCAAGAGTGTTAGGTAAATACAATGGTGACATTCCAGTTTTTCACTTGTTACGCTTGCTAACTTGACTCCTAACATTCTGCAATTGTCTTGTAACTTCATCTTTACTAAATAGATCTGTAGTATCTTGTATGTCTATGGCACATTTGTTGCAGAAAGGAAGTGAGTTTACTTATTAAGGAATTACATTTTAATTCCTTAATCTAAGAAATGTCATTTTTAGTAAACTAACTAAACTTTTAAGTCCACTTGTTGACCAAAGATCAGAAGCCCAGGAGAAAAAATATGGGAAACGTGGAGTGAGATCCTCAGATTACAGTGCAGTGGCATTCAGGAGAACCGAAGTATCTTTTCCAGTTTCTTCCATCAAGAAAAATAATTGCAGTTACAATGCTAGAGTTGTATATAAGCTATGCAGTGTTACTAAAAATCCGTTCTGTGAAGCAGTAAGCAGTTGTTTCGATTAAAGCTGTTGCTGCAATTGGAGAGTTTGCTATGAAAATTGAAAGCTTTTTCTCTGCCCTCTTTGGAATTTTAAACAACATTTAATCCATTTAAAAAGTTGAAGAGGTTGGTGCTGTTCAGAGTGATGTCTTTTAAAAATATCAGAAAGTGAAAATTGACAACAGCAATTGGTAGGTTTTCTTACTATATGTTTCTAAAAAAAATGCTTCACAAAACCCAAGCCGCTTTTAATGCCTTCCATCTAGTTCAGTTGTTTTAAGTTGATATAGTTGGAGATATGTGCTTTTGCAAGTGAAATCCTGTTTTCAGTATTTCCTCTTGTTACTTCTGGTAAAGAGAATCCTGCTTCCTTAGCTGACAGAAAAGGGAAAGATCTGCAGAGGTCAGCTTTAGGAACACCACTTTCCAAACTGGCCTTTTAACAAGTGTATGGCCTAACACAGAGGACCCAGGACTTCAGTAATAGACGTTTAGAAAGTCTGTTTTTTCAGCATGAATTTCTGTATATAGTGAATGCATACATGTCGCTTTGTTCCCCTTACATAACACTTATGCTTACAACCTGTCAAGGTTAAAATAGTGATAAATCTAGTATCTTCTGTCAAGGATGCAAGAATATATGAGCATACATTATTTAAGAACATTGTCACAAAAATAAAATTGTTTTCATGTTCTCTGAAATCTAGTCTTGCATTCAGTAGCTAATTTAAGAATTCCCTGCGTCAGATCAACCAGGGAGCATTTCCAGCCCTTCTAGGGGGTGACTTTCATTATACTGGACAATAGAGTGTGCAGCTGCTGATCTGGTTTACAGAGAAGTGTTTCATCCCTTTGACAGTTCTTTAAGAGCAAGAACCACGATTCCTCGTCTTTAGAGGACTACCTTAAGCTCCCTCTAAACAAGACTGAGCCCGGTACATTCATTTCTTGAACTGTGGTTGTAGACTGAAGAAAGGGTCTGAACTAAGCTTGCAAATTGACATTTAAGCGCTGTGATCTTTTTTGATTGAACAGCCTGTGTGTAGCTCCTTGGAAAATGATGCTTAAGATGCTTAAAGATTGATGTATGTATTCCCAAGTTTGAACATTGTGATCTTATGAAAACTTTTGAAGAAAAGGTGTTGTGCTGTAGGAAAAAAAAAATATCTAAGTCTTCTCGTGTTGGCCTTGTGTTTTTAATAAACTCTTATGATCACAAAGGTTTGTTTATTTTTGAAAGAATTGCCTGAAAGATAATATATTTTTCATAGGTACGGCTTTGCTCATGTGACTGTACTAATTCTGTAATTACAAGAGTCTATTTGTACCACTGTTTTGTAGCTCAAATACCAAAGAATGCTGGAACGATTAGAGAAGGAGAACAAAGAATTAAGAAAATTGGTACTGCAGAGAGATGACAAGGGAATTCATCAGAGGAAGTTAAAGGTACTTATGTGTTACACGTCAGCATAGAAATATAATGGTGCTGTATTTTCCATGATGCTATTCTAAATTTTGTCAATTAATATATGAACTTTAACGTTTGTTATATTTATGCTATTTTTTTTACATGGTATGGCTTTTATACATTTTTTTCTTTTTTTTTTTTCTTCTTTCTTTTTTCACCAAACTGTATAACTTTTGGAAATTTGTGTTTGAGAGCACAAAGAAGCTACCAGGTCTAGCTAAATAGTTTACCTAAGTAAGTGGCAAGTGTGGATTGTGTTTTCTGATGTAGCTTTGCTGTGTTTGATGATAAATACACTTCCAACTCTTCTTACACACAAGGTGTGATATCTTTGTGCTTTATCACAGGTCTTACTGAGTTTCATAGGAATATAGTTACGGGGTCAGGAAACATCTTTTAATGGCCCCTATAAATCCAGAGATATTGAACTAAGTATGCTTTTTCTTTTGTCTTTCAACATCCCAAGCATTCTAAAAATGCACATTTTTCTGCCTCTTCTAATCAGTTACAGACCAATATGGATCTTCCTTTTTCCTCTAGGAACTGGAGGATAAGGAGCTCTTACTTATACATAATGAGATTGAGAGCACTGTATCCTTTTTAATGCTTACTGCTTCAGGCTGAAAATGTAAGCCTAGATGTTCAAAGGAAGAAACTCAGTTCAGTTCCTTAACTTGGAAACTGGGAAGTCTGAGCACTGCTGTTCTCTTGTCCTGTACATAAGAGGTCTCATTTTGTGGTATAGACAGTTTAGGTTTCAAGCTATCAGGAGATTTTACAGAATAACAGATGAAGTAGTCTGAAACCCAGTCTTTTCTTCTGTTAATTGGATGTGTGTTCTACCTTTTTTACAGAAATCCTTGATTGATATGTATTCTGAAGTACTTGATATCCTGTCTGATTATGATGCTAGTTACAACACTCAAGATCACCTGCCTCGAGTAAGTAGATAAAAAATTCAAGTTGTTTTTTGTTGAAACAACAGTCTTATACTCCAGAATAATCCAGAGCTACTGCTAGATTATTTTCTTGTAACTCCAGGGTTTTTGCTAGAGAGACTTGATGATCTTAAAGGTCTTTTCCAACTGAAATGATTCTATGATTCTATGACTCCACTTTAAGCAAGAAAATTTTGAGAGTAACTGATGTAACTGTTAAGTCTGTCTTAGCTCATAGATAAAACCCTATCTAGACACAGATATTGCTGCTGTGCTTAGTCTTTAATTTTAAATGGTCAGGGCACCCAGGCCTTCTCAGTGTTGTAAAATGGCTTTTGTGTCCCAGTGTGTACCGACAAAGTTGAGAAGGTAAGGTGCCCCGGCTAACTCTGCACAGAGTGCCTCTCCTGGAGTGGGCAGCAGGAGAAGGGTTTTGGCATCAGCCTGGCTGCTGCTACAGGGGAGAGCCAGGATTGCCTCCTGCGTGCACAACCACTTGGAGTGCTGGTGGCTTCTGCAGGAAGCCAGTACGATGGAGAAATGACAGCACCTACGTCAGAATTCAGCCTTCTCCAGGCACAATCAGCATCTACCAGCTGAGTAGTCTTCAGCGTTCCACGTGCTGAAAGGATTTTGTACAAGGAGAGAACAACTGCCTGCCATGGGAACAGCAAGCTCTTCCTTTCATTAGGTGACCTGGCAGGTTAGGCCCGTACAGTGCTTTGCTAAATGAGCAAACTGTGCTGTCTTAAGCATGAGTCGGGTTTTTTGCATGACTAAAAGTTAGTATTTCTTCCAGGATTTCTTATTTAAACCAATGCATTTATTGCCAAATGTAATACAGCCAGTGTGGGTAGAGGTTAACAGCTTTTTAGTCAGCTTGTGTCTGAGCTTCCTAAAACCCCTGCTGAAAGCCAATGGCTGTTGGTACTTTTGCTTAAGGTGGTGGTGGTTGGAGATCAAAGCGCAGGAAAAACTAGCGTGTTAGAAATGATTGCCCAAGCCCGCATATTCCCTCGAGGATCTGGGGAGATGATGACACGTTCCCCTGTTAAGGTAAGAAACATCATAATCTCTGAATCAGCATTTGCTGTATTGTTTTCCCTCTGATTATGCCGTTAATTGAAGTGTATGCAAACATTCATTCATAAAAGGGCCTCTAAGCAAGTGCGTTGTTGCAGTGACAAATTTCTGCAGGCCTGTTTAGGATTCATATGTGCCATCAGAGTAGTAATAGTTCCTACTATAAGTAGCCTGGTGCTAAATAAGCATTATATCCAGTTGTATATGTGCAGTGGGAAGTGTACATATGCTTTGTACTTCTCATGTTTCTCTGGGTTAGATTTACTATGCTTTCTCATATAAGGCTTTTACCATTTAGGTAACCCTCAGTGAAGGTCCTCACCATGTGGCCTTGTTCAAAGACAGCTCTCGGGAGTTTGATCTGACCAAGGAAGAGGATGTAAGTATAAAGAAATGACTGGAAGTGAATTTCACTTTTAATTCTCTGAAAAATTTTGTATCTTTGAGCTGTTAGCCCTTGTTTAGAGTGAAGTAGGTTTAGTGGGGCAAGGCATTATACTAGTTATTAAATTCTCTCTGGTACGGTTTTTGGCTGGGACTCAGAATGTAGGAGGAGCTCTTGTGCTAAAACGTTTTTTGGAGTATGAAGGGTTCTGTGGGTAAATCTGTCATTTAGCACCTCGTTTAGCAGACTTAGTTACTTAACATGCATTTGGGATAGTTAGCACATATAAACAGACCTCTTCATCCCTAAGTAAACTTTTTTACTTATGTTGGTGATCTTTTTCTATCGTGATTTTAAGGAGTTTTATATTTAATGTTTTACTTTTCTCAAAACAGCTTGCAGCTTTGAGAAATGAAATAGAAATCAGGATGAGAAATAGCGTGAAGGAAGGATGCACTGTTAGCACTGAGGTAAGACTTGTCTAATGACTAGTGGCAAATATCTATTCATGTATGTCTTTTGCAAGTATTCCTTAAATAGGAGACTCTGAAATCAGTTTGTGTGTACTTAATATTTTGCACTATACAAAGTGTATTTGGACTGTTAAAATCAGGTTTATATCACAGTTACATGCATATGAGGTCAGACTTCCTATTTAAAATGACAAGCTGATTTAAAGCATATGTGTGAGTAAATATGCATTTATGCATTTATTTGTGTGGTTTTGTATGTGATTATATCCAAAGTAGGTGTGTGTATAAAGCTTTAATTTAAATCTTACTTCACAGACCATCTCCTTAAGTGTGAAAGGTCCTGGTTTGCAGAGAATGGTATTGGTTGATTTACCTGGAGTCATTAGTGTGAGTATGCAATAAATAATAGAAGAAAAAAAATATTTTAGACGTGCAAGTGAGGTAGTGTTTATTAGCTGTTAGCTGTTGTTTTTCTTCTTTACATCTTTCTGTTTTCATTTTTCTTTTAAATATATGTCTCCATATACGTGTTAAAGACTGTGACATCAGGTATGGCTCCGGACACAAAGGAGACTATCTTTAGCATCAGCAAGGCCTACATGCAGAATCCGAATGCCATCATCCTTTGCATTCAAGGTAATAAGAGTGTAGATGGATATCCAACGGGCGGCTTTCTGTTATTCTGCTGTTACTCTGGGGACTCACGATTATTTTTTTTTTTCCCTTTTTGTGATAAATTGTATAGTGTACAAAGCTAACGTGCTATGGAATGCCTGTTTACAAATTAAGGCACTTTTGGTATCTATGGCAAAAAAAAAGACTTTGTTAAGTTTTTTTTATCATTAAAAAGATGGTGGTGATAACAAAATTGAAGATTTCTTCAGAAGCGGTTTTGGAGGCAACAGACCATGGTAGAATATAAAATTTTGAGCAAGGTGGTACTTGTTTAAAACTTAAACAACCACAAATATGATACTGGAAACAAATTTTCACTGTGTGTACTTGAATATAAGTGTAATTCAACTGTTTCTAAGTTGTAACATGAAACTTACTTGTTGCCTATTATAACCTCAGCACTGCACGTTAGATTATATAGTACCTAAAATATATCTTCTTTATTTTAGATGGATCAGTGGATGCAGAACGCAGTATTGTCACAGACTTAGTTAGCCAAATGGATCCCCAAGGAAGAAGGACAATTTTTGTGTTGACTAAAGTTGATCTTGCTGAGAAAAATGTGGCTAGCCCAAACAGGGTGAGTTGAAGCTATTTTTCTCGTACTGTGACAGCTAAAGTCACACACAGAAAAAATACGTGAGATGCTGTCAGAAATACCAGACCTCATGTAGCTGTTCTAGATGTTTTTCAGTGCTTATTTTTTTATTCAGTGTGATTTTTTGGGGGGGTTGTTTTGATCTCTCTTAGGCTCTGCTTTTAGTGATCAGCTACAGGACTTGGGTCACAGCTTGGCTACAGCTTGTTGTGATACTGGTTCCCTTCCTGGAGGTGACCTGAGCAAGTTCCATTTCTTGAGAAGACTAGGATTTTCTGGGATAGACTTTTTCACTTTATTTTGTGGTTTACTCTTTTATGCCTTATTTGATTTATGCCTTTTTTTTCCTAAGTATCAGTAGAACTCATAGTCCCGTGACAAACTGCTTCTTATAGTAGTCTGTGCATAGACACAGCTAGACCTGGCTTTAAAACTGTGCTGAAGGAAAGAATGTGTCTGTGCAAAGTTAACCATGTTTTTTTAATCCTTTATTTTCATAGATCCAGCAAATAATTGAA
Organism: Apaloderma vittatum; assembly: GCF_000703405.1. Taxonomy (NCBI): domain Eukaryota; kingdom Metazoa; phylum Chordata; class Aves; order Trogoniformes; family Trogonidae; genus Apaloderma; species Apaloderma vittatum. The sequence goes on along the minus strand of NW_009730167.1, from coordinate 87,000 downwards.
GGCAAACTCTTCCCAATGAAAGCTTTGGGTTATTTTGCAGTTGTTACTGGAAAAGGTAAAGAGAGCTCTGGCTCTGCTTATTTTTTCCTTGATAGCAGAGAAAACTGTCTAAATGGAACTGTTGCAGCACTCTTTTCTTTCTCCAGGAAACAGCAGTGAAAGCATTGAATCTATTAAGGAATATGAAGAGGAATTTTTTCAAAATTCAAAACTTTTAAAGTATGTTATTCATAATTCCTTTTACTAAAACAAGCCTGTGTTGGTAAATGCTAGCATCAGTTTTTCTTGTTGAATTTAAAAAAAGGGCTGCAGTGTGGAAACACTATTTGCAGTTTAATCTTCTTAAATTAACTATCTTGTTGAGGGGATGAAGTTAGCCTGGTTTCCTAACGCTTGCTGTAAGTTGATGGGGAGTGATGAAGTTGATTCCACTGCAGTTCTGAGCCTCTCCGCAGAGATTTCTGTCTCTCCACGGGCCGTAGAAGAGCCGCGTCACCAGCCTCGGTCTAGGTGCTTGCTACAGGTGGGAGGAGGGGATCCAGCCAAGGCAGGAGTTGTCGTGCCTCTGAATACCACCTGTGTCGGTGTGACAACGCTGCTGTATTCAAAGAGTTAGCTTGTGTGTTCTTCTGGAAGTTCATTGAGTAGAGCTGTGGTTTCACAGGCTTGGATCTCTCTGGAAAGTAAGCTGCACGGTCTTTGGGACTGAAGTACCTGCGCTGTGACCTCTAGAATTAAAATTTATTTGAGGTGGGGCTTTCTGGTTTTGGTTTTCTGGGTTGTTTTTTTCCCTTTGCTTTTGTGATTATCTGCATTGAATATTCTGGAGGCAAAGACTGGAATTTGGGTTAGGTCCACATTGACGTGTTATTCTCTGCTCTAAAAAGCGAAGCTTTATTCTTGTGAGGAGAAAATGGGGGGCAGAAGGCATGAGTATGCTTACAAGGATTTCCTCTAGCTCTCTTTCTCTGCAGGACATGTATGCTGAAGGCGCACCAGGTAACAACAAAGAACTTAAGTCTTGCTGTGTCAGATTGCTTTTGGAAAATGGTGAGAGAGTCTGTGGAGCAGCAAGCAGACGCTTTTAAAGGTAAACATCTTTACAAAAAACAAGTGAAATAGCAACTTGGTGTTAAACAGTTCTTCCACATACATATAATACTGTTTTGCCAGCATGTTTGGACAAATGTGTTTTATGTTTTTGTAATCACCATTTCTTATGAATTGGTAATTGCCCTAGTTAATCTTTTCAAAAGTGCATAGAAAAGTAATTCATGATAGGAAGAACCCAGTGAAAGTTGTAAATAAGTATGAAGGAAAAACTTCAGGATTTTTTTGGGGAGGCAAAACACAGTCCTTTCACCAGATTCAGATGTTTAAAATGGCTTCATATATAAAGATACCATCTGATCAGCCAGGGCGACACTGGCGTGAGTGGCTCTTTTTCCACTATGTTTTTTCAATGTATGAATCCTGCAGTTTGCAGACAGAATATCTGAGCATAGACGGCAAAAAGCTTACTCATTCACAGAGGCACTTCAAGTTCTTGGAGGGTTTGTCATAAGCAAGATTTTAGCAATTTCAGTTACTGCTGAAGTTCTAAGATAGTCATGAAGTAAATACAGACAATTAAAATTAAGGTCTTGTTCCTGATTTTTGCAGCCACCCGTTTCAATCTGGAGACTGAATGGAAGAACAATTACCCCCGGCTGCGAGAGCTTGACAGGGTAAGTTACACAATTGCTTCAATTTTTGTGCTACAAAGCATTGAAGATTATGGATTAAAATTTATGCCATTTAATCACATTTGTAAAGGACTTTTTTAAAGTTAAAGTACTGACATTTTAAAATATGAGGACAGTGTAAGTTATTTTAGGGAAAGGAAATACTGAGCTCTTTTATGAAATGATGTGTCTCTAAACTGTGTAAGGACGCTTAGTAAGTCCTTCACTCTTGCAGTACACAGTTAACTGACCTGACTTGCCCACAGGAATAGGTCAGTGTTTCTTTGTGATCATGACAGAACTGGTAAAGAGAAGTTACATTCCCTGGTCTTTCAGATAGACAGATTAACAAAACAATTATGATCCCACTGTCTAATTTTTTTATAGAGATCCTGAATATTGAAATGCCATGCCTGGCCAGAGGCATGCAGGAGATGGGTGGGGAGATATAGAGTAGGCCAGGGTAGCTTATGACAAGCTACAAGACATTGGCCTGAATGTGACTAGATGGTATCATTTTAGGCTTAAAGGCTGTAAGAAAAATGTTTTGGTTTGGGTTTTTTTTTTACTTTTTGTATGAAAACGTGATGAAGCTATACTTCAAACCTTACATTTCCTATTTTTCATTTTGCGCAGAATGAACTGTTTGAAAAAGCAAAGAATGAAATTCTTGATGAAGTCATAAGTTTGACTCAGGTCACACCAAAGCACTGGTATGGTAATTTCTTTATATTTTCCCTTTTTTTTTTTTTCTTATTAACTAGCAAAAGTTTGCCTTTAAAATACAAATAAGAAACTTTTTTCTTAGGACAGTATGTTATTATTGTCCTTTGTCCCTGTCAAAGTAGTCTATGTTTGTTTGTTATTCTGAATCAGAGAATAATTGTATGATCCCTTGACAAAAATTATATGATATCAATTTCCGTTTTGTTCTGGTTTTATACAGTATAATGAACAGTAGATTTTCCTCAAAAATGAAAAGAACAGTCATAGTAAATATGTTTTCTGATGTTCATTTGAAGTATGAATCAGTAATTCCTCTTAACCTGATGTTTGGGGAATATCGTTGTGCATATCAATATAGTATATATGACTCTGGAAAGAAGGAATTTTGTATCTCTGTGAACCAGAGATTTGAAGTTGAAAGATTATGTAATTCCTGGCTGTCAAAAAGCTGATCTGGATGTTCGAGAAGTTCATCCTGCACATGGATCTCCTTGGTAGCCTCAACCCAATAGCACCATACTACAGTGCCCTGCTTCTTTGTAAGGCAGATACCGCTGTGAGAGAGCACTTAGCCCGAGTGTTTTAGCACTGTGGCATCACTGCACAGGAAGGGCACTGCAGATGTGGGCTGAGAGAACAGCCAGCATAAAGGATTTCTTTGATGACAGCTTGTACTACAGCTGAGAAGCACAAAAAAAGATTTCTATAATGCCTTTGCCTTCAGTGACCTGAACTGTTACTTGATTGTGGATTCAAAATCAAGATAAAATGTCTGACTCTTAGTGACGTTAGAGTAACTCTAGGCTTGTGGATGTGTTCAGATAAAGTATTGTCAGCAGTGTGTTAGTCTGAAGTTATGTTCTAGTCCAAGCATAATGCAGGTTTGCCCTGTTGGTGTTTGCTGCTGTTGCTGTGTAATAGATGCTGAAGTACCCTGGCCCATGCCCAGTCTGCTGCGGTTTGTGCTGTGCAATGAGTGGGTGCATTTCTTTGCATTTCTTCTGAAAGTTAAAGTCTAGTGGTAGTTAAAATCTAGTTTTATAGCATTTAATGAGCTATAAAGTAGAACTGGAAACTGAAGTAATGAAAAAATGCTTCTATTAGCCATTATATGGAGCCTAAAGCCAGCAGTACATTTGATGAATGCAAATGTTTATATCCTGTTAAGATTTCCATTCTTTCCAATTAAATTTGATTGGATTAAGCAGAGTAAACGTATATTTTTATTCACACATCAGAAAAGAAGGAATGAGATTGCATTTCTTAATTGGAGGACTGCCTTGCTTCTACAGTGGGTCTGTAGGTGGTAAAATCCATAACAGATAATTTCCAGCACTCCCTGTAAGTGAAATTAACTTGCTATGTCCCCAGTTATTTTAATGGTGATCAAGAATGATCAATAATTGATCCTTATTTGAACGCTATCCAGATCATCCTATTCTGAGGAATGCTTTTTGGGGAGCTTTTTAAGGAATACATATTTTAGTACTGGCAATATTTATTTTTATTTGTAGTGAATTCTCCTAACATTCAAATGCTTGAGTTCGTCCTCATTTTGTGTAAATACTTTTACTGTCCTAAATATGCCAGAGATCTGTTGCAACAGTGGAAAAACTAATGGTGCTCATCCCTATTTAATACTGATGTCAGAAGGACAGCTTCAGCACTTTTAAATATCAAAAACAGTTGCTTTAAACACCAAAGAGAATTTTTTGGTTACACCATTGTTGAAATAAAGGGACAAGTGATATTTATGAGAAGTTTTTCTCCACAAATGGCCCAGTTAGAGATGGGACATTATCAGGAGTGAGGCTTGTGTCCTGAACTTCAGCTCATTTGCAAGAGGGATTTGAATGAATGTAATAGTCTTGTTGGGAAGCCGCTTTAGCCTGCTGAGCTAGCTTAAAGTTAACCTGCAAGAAACCCACAACCTGTGCTGGAGACTGTGGCAGGAGCATAAGGAGCGTGACTGCTTCTGTGGGTACCAGCTGCTTGTTCCAGTGGCTCAGCTGACTTGTCTCACTGCAGCTGCAATGTTTCCTAAGTAAGTGTATTGTCATTTCAAAGGTTAAAGTTAGATTGTTTCCATTGTTACACTTTATAAATAGGAGAGTGGTGCTTAGTTTTATAGTGACGTGAGGCACGTTTGTAAATTAATGTCAATATACACTTCAGTAAAACGTTGGACTTCTTAACTTGCTTCATTGTTTGTCAGATATGGGAACAATTAATGAATATCCCAGATGGAAAACTACAGCATGTTCCAACTTGTTTGTTGGAATAGGAGATAAACAAAACCCACATGCTTTTTTGGGAGTGTGGACTTCTTGTCAAATCATTTCAATGCTTTACAGCCTGCCCCCTTGTTGTTTCCCCAGCTGCCATGCATATGCACCCATGGCTCTGCTGGGTTGTGCTCCTATAATTAAAGGCTGCAGGGAACTGCTGTGCAGTGCAGTGGCAGCCCTAGGAGTCGTAGAAGCCAACTTCTGAAGCTGTCCTTGCTGCTGAAAACACTGGGTACTTGTGTCCTTAGTTCCAAGCAGATTCTGGTTGAAGTTGTGTCCTAATGTTAGGAAGTAATACCTCTGTTCTGTGGTCTTGTTTTCTCAGTGTTTCTAACAAGTTGAATGCATACCTGTCAGACACTTCTGTATTGGAAGCCATCCTCTGTGTTACAACTTTCATTTTAGGGAGGAGATTCTTCAGAAAACTTTGTGGGAGAGGGTATCTACTCATGTGATTGAAAACATATACCTTCCAGCAGCACAGACTATGAACTCGGGGACATTTAACACCACAGTGGACATCAAACTGAAGCAGTGGACTGACAAACAGCTGCCTAATAAAGCAGTGGAGGTGAGAATTTAGTTCTTTAAAAAAATTTCCTATAGTAATCTCTGCAAAGCCTGTTGAAATGGAAGTATAGCTCCAGAGAAGTAAGGTGATGAAGGGCTGACTGCAGTTCTTCTAACCAGCTTACATGTTAGAAAAGACTGCAAGATCTTGATGTTGAGAACCACCTGCAGCAGGACCTCTGTGCTTTGCTCTTCAGGTGAATTTTTCCTAGTGATGACCAAAAACTGCTGCTTTTAAAACGTGAAGTCCTTCAAGCTGGATATATTTATATTAATAAGTCTATACAAGTGTAACAGGATTTGACTTGCTACAACATATTGAACCCAAGTTTAGTATTGACTTTACTAGTAGTTAAGCAAAGGAGAAGGCAGCAAAGGAGAAGTCAGCGACTTAGTCTTACCCTTGTTTTCAGAAAGTACACACACTGTCATACTTACAAGAGTTGTCATAAACGTTCCATTACCAGCTGGTGCGTGGGCCGGAGCTCCCTTTCAGTCAGTGTTGTTTGCTAACTTTCTAGGTGGCATGGGAGACTTTGCAAGAGGAATTTTCCCGTTTTATGACAGAACAGAAAGGAAAAGAGCATGATGATATCTTCGATAAGCTGAAACAAGCTGTCAAAGAAGAAAGTATTAAACGACACAAATGGAATGAGAGAGCGGAGGATAGCCTGGTATAATGTAGTGGGTTTTTTTACATTGTTGACTTAAGTGCCGTTGCAGTCTTTTTAACAAAGTTGCATACTCAGTATTTTTGCATTCTTTGACTGTAATCATGAAGTGATAGGGAGGTGTGTCCATCTCTGCTTTTCTATATAATGTTTTAATTCAATGATTCTCAATTAATTTTATTACCTTTTGTTAATTATTGCCCTAAATAACATCTAATAAAATTTTGTGGTTGCTTCAGGAAAGTCCTTCATAATCCACTGGCTCCCCAGGGATAGCCTTGTGAGAATTATTCAGCATCAGCTCATTTGTCCTGTTAACTGTAGCCACATAAAATAACAGCATTTCATTACCATCTTTATAGGTTTGTGTAATCTGGAGGGATTTCATATTGCTGACTTGCTGTATTTTTTCCAGTATTTATGCTAAGCTATTAAAGAGAGTCAAAATAAAAGCACAAGAAAACATTTTTGACAGTGCTTTGAAAAGGTGCCTCGACTAAATCCCATGTGCCCAATGCATGCTGGTTTTATAGACACCAAAAAAATAAGAGAATGTCAGACAGCTTTTCTTACTAACTCTTGAAAAATGATTTATCGTATGCTAAACCAATGTCCTGTATTGCAGCGAGTGATTCAGCACAACGCCTTAGAAGATCGGTCAATATCTGATAAACAGCAGTGGGATGCGGCAATTCATTTCATGGAAGAGACGCTCCAAAGCCGTCTCAAAGACAGTGAGTTGTGTGCTATGTCCCACTCTTGGGTGCTTTTTCATTGGGGCCAGTTTCTAGATCTAGTTCATTTCACTGCACCACAAGCTTTTGTATCGGCACAACTGAGATAGTGGTGACGGTTTAAAATGGTACCGATACCGACAGCAATTCTTGGCAAGACACAGCCTCAAAAGTTAGTGCTCTTGCAGTGAGGCAACTGGAAGTAGTAGAGTCAAAAAATGGTACAAACACACTTATAGAAGAATAGGAGAAGTTCAGGAAAAGTGTCTGGGGTTATCAAACACAATTTGTTTCGATGCAAATTGCAACAAGGTAAGATTTTTATTTTTTTTTTAAATGACTGACTTGGAATCTGGAGGTCTGACTCCCTGAAGTAACTATCAGCTGGCAGTCTTTTTTTAAGTTTGATAAAAGACATCAGCTGTTGCCTTTAGTAAAAGACATCTGACTGAATCAATATCTTCACCCCAGGTGACAACAGCACCACAAAGTCACTCGCTTACTCCTCCCCCCTGACCCTGGTGGCACAGGGAGAAAAATCAGTACCAAGTAAAAGTCGTGGGTTGAAATAAGAACAGTTTAATAGTTAAAATATAAATAAAATAATAGTAACACAATTGTAACAAACAAGAAGGTAACAAAAAGAGAGAGAAAGAAAACCCAAGAGAAGACAAGTGATGCCCAGTGCAGTTGCTCACCACTCACTGACTGATGCCTGAGCCACGATCTGCCCCTCCTGGCCAAGTGCCCCCAGTTTATGTACTGGGCATCACATCCTGGGGCATGGAGTATCACTTTGGCCAGTTTGGGTCAGCTGTCTCCTCTCTCAGCTTCTTGTGCCCCTCCAGCCTTCTCACCGGCAGGGTGTGAGAAGCTGAAAAGTCCTTGACTTGGTACTGGCACTACTTGTCAACAGCTAAAAGCACCAGTGTGTTATCAGCGTTGTTCTCACACTGAATCCAAAGTACAGCACTGTACCAGCTACCAGGAAGGAAATTAACTCTATCCCAGCCAAAACCAGGACACTCAGTATGACGTGTCTTATGTTCTTAGATGAAAAATGTCCATTCTTGATCTTGTACCTAATTGTAGAACTATGAATTTGGCTGGTTATATATATTTTGAGTGATATTGTTTCTGGTTTTTAGCGGAATCTGTTATTGAAGATATGGTGGGTCCAGACTGGAAAAAAAGATGGTTATACTGGATAGGCCGCACCAAGGAACAGGTAAAAGGAAAAAAAACCCCACAACACAAAACAAACAAAAAAACCCCAAAGATTTTTTAGCTTATTACCCTTATAAAACTTTGGTTATTACTCAGTAAATTTTTGTAGATACCAATCCTCCTCACGCTATTTAGATGATTGCAGAAAAAGTATTTTGAATACTTTACAGTTACTTTTACTATTCATTGTTTTAAATGCCACACTGCAGAGGATTCCCTATGCTTTTTTCTTTTCTCAGACACATAGTGTTTTGTAAACTGTTTTCTGTTATTCAGCTGAATCACATCTTTACTATCATGCCATTGACCTGAACATTGAAGTCCTTCCAGTAGAAGGAAATTGACAAAACCAGTGCGGAAACTGGGCTATTCTCTTCTATGCTTTCCGAGTGTGCCTTTTAAGCAGAAGCCATGTGCAATTTCCTATCAGGCTTCATTTGGATTAAATGAGTATGTGATGGCATTATCACTAGCATTCTAGTCACAGACGTATCTTCTGATTGACCATTTTCATCATAACCTCTCTTCTCGTTTGCTCACAGCTTTTGGAATTTTCTTTTGAATCTTCTATTTAGTGCCCAGATGTGATGGGCTTTTTATGTTACTTTTTCTAGATATTTCTCAAAGCGAATCATACTTTAAAGAAGTAAGTAGAGTTTAAAAGAATATGGTAGAAAGTAGTTGTTTCAGAGGAAGGAGTTTTACAATCAACTGTATGCAGCCAGGTACGGGAGAAGGGCAGTGCCTTCAACATATCTTACTTGAATTTAATGAGCAGCAACTTAAGGTATGAATCCATGGCGAGTTCCTGCTCGCTACTGGGCAAAAATCACAATTCTCATCAGTGTCACAGGTGATACATGAATGTGAACCCTGCTAGCACATGTTCGTGAAGGTGAAAGGAGACTTACACCTGTGAATATTTTATTTCCACCTTTCTCTGTCTTCTGCATTCCTGTGCATAATGAAAAGATCTGAAAACTTAACACTGAATTATCCTATTAAAAATAGTATATTCAAGATGTCTTTGCACAAATACCGTGTTGAGTCATTTAAATGTAATAATTAATAGCGTCTGTTTCCTATTCTGGCTTATTAAGAAGGTAGACTTTATTGTGGACGTGCTGATGATATCTGAGTCTGTAATAATTAATTCTAACTAATCATTCTAATCCTAGAATATTCGTAATGAAACAAAAAATGAACTTGAGAAATTAATCAAATGCAATGAAGAACATGCAGCTTATCTGGCAAATGATGAAGTGACGACTGTCAGAAAGAATCTTGAAGCAAGGGGAATAACAGTGGACCCATGTCTGGTAAGATGCAGAACTGTAACAAAACATATGGAAGCCTGCTGTGAGACTAGTTAAATATTCTTTCTAGATAGCATACAAAAGACTGTGTCTAAATACTGAAGTTGTAATCCAGATGTTTCCAAATGAATGACTAAAGAACTGCTTGCACGCAATTCACACTCTTCTGTTGGCTGTAAGACA
>NW_009730167.1:61426-77530 GCF_000703405.1 Apaloderma vittatum | reverse complement strand
ACGCTCTGCAATCTGTCGGTTTAGGCTGAACTCAGAATCTGCTGAGTGGATTTTCTCACTGACAAGGCTTGTTTAAAATTATTCAGGTGTTATATAGTGGAATGAAGGCCTTTGTGAGGAAGATACAATAAAAACGTATCGTGTGTTCCTAAGCTTTTGCGGTGGCTGCATGTGCAGTTTGAAGTTCATAGGTACGTTGAAGAGAGGGAAATGTTGTAAAAATAGTTGGAAAAAGGCAGGGTTTTTAAAGTGCCCTAGAAGAATGTATTATACATTTTAAATGTTCAGGGAAATGATTTATTTCATTGCAGTGTAAGGCTTTTAACCATAGTTAGACCTTTTATCTAATTTAGTGTAAGATTTTAAATGAGAATTCAGACATTAGTAACTATTAGATGTAGATTCCCTACCTTTTCAACGTTTATACATATATTTATTCAAAGTAGAAGAGTTATTTTAAACATGAGCTGGCCCTTCCATATTCTGCGCTTACCATAGTGGTTTTTTTTAAAGATCAGAGTAGTGATCCACATCCTCTACGTAAGACTGAGTACAAACTGAGCTTTTCTTGCTAAGCAACTGATTTTCTTAATTTTCTTTTGTGGATATTTTTAGAGAGACATATCTTTATATACATATTTAATTTTGAAGAACTGGAATATAAAAGAGCCTGATCAGGAGAAGTTGCAAATGTTATTTACATAAGACCCATTAAATATTTCTCTATGCTTTAATCTGATTGAATGGATAAATTAATGAGTATCACTCAAAAATGTATTCTCAGTGTTAATGTGAAGATTACGTTGTGCCAAGATATAACAGGACAAATTGTTCTGATATTTTGGCTTCAGACAAAATTTTTAAGCATTCAGTTGTTACAAGCATAGAAGAGGAGATATTTAAATTGACAGTCGTCTGTAATGTTTTCCAAATGTAACTAACACATTAATCATATCGCAGTTGCAGACAAATTGCTGAGAAATTTTTAAACGTGTTATGTGACAGCATTAGTGGAATTTGGAGTTATATTTTAAAATTAAATTTGGTCATTAAACTGCACAATAGTGAGTGTATATCTGTTTAGTCAGATTTAACTACTGTTTTCCTAGATCAAAGACACATGGCACCAAATCTATAGAAGATATTTCCTGAAGACTGCTTTGAACCACTGCAATCTATGTCGAAGAGGCTTCTATTACTATCAGAGGCACTTTGTGGACTCAGAGGTAAATGGCAGAACAGATATGGTGTTTTGCCTTACTATTTCCATCTCAGTTGAAAAAAGTGCTACAAATATTTCATATTAGCCTAACTTTTCTTTTATATCCTGTAACTTGAGATAGCTGGTGATCTTAGATGTTTTACATGAAGCTTGTAATGGATAAAATGCCTTCCTAGTGGTAATTCTAAAAGTGACCACTAGGTATCATCCCCAACCTAAACCACTGGTACTGAGCAGTGTGTGTTGAACACTGTTAAAATCAGTGTTGTACAGCTGTTGATTTCTTGTTGATATATTCCATTGGTATTTTTTTACCTCACTCATATCAAAAATTCAGAAAACATTAAGGAGTTATTATGGGTGAGCACGATAAATAGCTGTTAAGTTAGTGCTTGGAACTGCGTACGATCAACAGAAGAGAAAAAAAAAACATAACCACAACTATGGAGCTTGCAGTTTTCTTATGATTGTATGTGAAATAAAAAATAAAATATTGAGACAGTAGAGCTCCTAACTTTCTGTGGGTTTTGTTTTCCTTTTTAATTAAAAACTATGATCCCCATGGAGCCAGTGATCCTTACTCCTGTAGAAATACCTTTGCGTATAAGAGAGAAGATAAAATGAGATTACAGAGTGTAGAGCTGCCTCTCCAGGACACTTAACCTCCCATTCCTGTTTCTGTCTTCTTAAGGTGTCCTAATGTGAAATTAATGCTCCCTCCTGCCATCCTTGTGTCTCTTCTGTTGGTAACAAATGTAGCCCTTGGCCCAACACTTATCTTCAGAAGCATTTCTCAGTCCAGGAGTTGATGGAGTTCAGCTCCTGCCTTTCGGTGTGTTTGCTGTGAACACGAGTGGTGTTTCAGGGGGTGTTAGGGGTACTCACCAGCCTGCAGACAGCGTGTGCAAAGAGGTTTTCTATGCTAGCCCTTGATAGGGCGCGCTCTGTCAAAAACAGTAGGTGTAAAGATGATGCAGTGTATGAAATAGGACTGACACTGGTTCTGGTAGTATTTTTGGTGTGATATGCAAGATATGTATGCTGGAGTTTGCAGTTGCTGCTGAATTACGGCAAGATTCTTGTCAGTGTAGGATGTTCAGTGGGCATCAGAGGTCTGACACTGCAACTTCCCTCGTTTCAGCTTGAATGTAACGATATTGTCCTCTTCTGGCGGATACAGCGAATGCTGGCAATTACAGCAAATACACTGAGGCAGCAGCTTACTAACACCGAAGGTAAGGCTCATGGCAAGTTGAGGTGTTTGAAACAAAAAGTTGTTTAGAAATTTTCTAGCGTTCCTCTAGTTATGTGTTCCTTTCGTGCTTAGCATGGCTGGCTGGGTTTTGTGTCCTGGTTAGGTAGTTAAAAGATGTAGAGTAAATATAATCTGACATTCTATTAATGTAAATAGAATTTGACATTCTATTTACATTAAAGGATTTAGTGTAAACAGAATGTCAAATAATTAAGATATGCTCCAGTTTAAAATATTTTCAGCTTATGTAATTTCAATTGTCAATTTATTTTTTTTTCCAGGCAAAAAGAATTTCAATATGTAGTGACAAGATTCTCTTTTCTCAGGTCAATCTAACTGTACATTTTAATTTAAAAAAATGTTTGATATAAAACAAAACAATTTTAATGGATTTTTTTAAAGCCACGCAAAATGTATCATGTAATATTTAGACAAGCTTATGCAACAGCAGCTTCCTTATAAAGTATCATTTTTGTAGAAGTTGTCTAGTGCCATGGCACAACTACTAATAATGAACTTTGATCTGTAAAATAGTTTTCAACCTGCTTCTTAGAGAATGTGCAAGTCGTGTGGTGCAAGTTGCCCTCTGTAGAGAAAAAATTGCCCCTAAAAGTGCTTTCTCACTGGGTTCTATTTCTTCAATCCACCTACCTCATTTACAACTGCTGGGCTGAAAATTAGGACATTTCATTAGGAGGTACTCGCTCCAAGTATGGAGAGAAGGATACAAGTGTTGGACAGAACAGCTTTAAAGAGCTTTTGATTCCTCTTAGCCTTGTATATACAGCACCACCCTTCTGTGTGTCATCAGTCCTTCAACACCGCTCTCTGCTCTCGTCATTAACTTCTGTTTCCACCTTTCACCTTTACCTGACTTGCCCTTGATTCAGCTGATGAGAGTGATGTCGATAGCGAAAGCACAACTGTTAAGGAGGAGGCAGCAGAGGTGCTTACAATAAACGATCTCTTGGACACTCAGCCTCAGAAGAATTTAATACTCAACAAAGCAGTCTACAAATATTTTTATTTCCTCCTGAAAGAGTCCTGCAATAATAATTTAAGTCAGAGAGAAAATATCCTTTGAAATTTAAACATTTTTTTAAAGAATTTCTCATCTTAATGGCCAAAACAAGGGGGTTATGTGTTCAGAAGTTTTCCCTTTCTACAACCAGATTAGTTGGTAATAGTTGGAAATAGTTAGAAAATAGAATAGAAATAGTTAGAAATAGAATCTATATACTATATAGAGAATCTATTCTATGTATACAGCGTCTCCCACCAGCCTTCCCAAAATTTTGTTCTTAGGTCATTACAGGTACAAAAGTGTCACCATCCACTTATTTTTCCTTGACTTATTGATTTGGGTTTTTTTACAGTAAGGCGCTTGGAAAAGAATGTAAAGGAAGTGCTTGAAGATTTTGCTGAAGACAGTGACAAAAAGGTGAAGCTCCTAACTGGCAAGAGGGTCCAGCTTGCAGAGGATCTCAGTAAGTACCTTCTGTACACTGTCTGAGAACCAGCGTGGACTGAAGCAAATTCTGACCGTTGTCCTTGAGAACATTTAATGCAATATGGGTTGTTCATGTGCTAGCATTTAACTAATGTCACAAATGGAATTTTTCTTAAATACAGTCAGAACTTACTGATTCAAAGGTGGACATAGATAGTATGGTGTTATAAACCAACATAATTTAATGTTAGAAATTAATTTGCTGTTACACATATATTGAAAAGCATAATTAAAACAGTAGTACCATAAAAGGAAGTTCTTGGTTTTCTAGTACAACATGGTTAATCCGTACCTCAGAGACCTGTCTCTGGGTGATTCAGTCTTGGCTGTGTAAGGAGGTTTTGATCCCAAAAGTTTTTATTTTTAGGTGAAATATATGGCCTTTCCACAGATAATACTGACTTAACATTAGATTAGCTCAAAATGCCTGTGACTTACTGGCCATCTTGGTTTAGATCATGTATACGGAAACAAGACCTGTTAGACTCAAAGATCTGATGTGTTGCGCTCATTAAGCTGAGATGACCATTATATTAAGAGATTTGACAACGAAGAAAATTTAACACATGTAACCTTTTGGAAGAATTACAGTAGTTTAGTGCTTTGAGTCACTCAAGGGATTTGGGGGTTAATATAGTAACATTTTTAAACTGTAGAAGCTTAAGGGGACAGTCCAGGCTGAAGTGAGATTCCTGTTGTCTGCCTGCACATTTGATAAGGTTCAGACTGACTTTTAGCCAGTGGAGCTTGCTCTTGCACCTATGCTGTTGGGTTTTTGGCAGCGTTCTCTTATTGTTCTGTGAGACTTCCACTTTAACCCAGCTGTACACCTGGACTGGTAGGGAAGAAAACCAATGCTGTGCAGAAGGGAAAAGAAAAAAAAGCTTGTGATAAATTTGGTCCATGCAGATATATAAATATCTGCATGTTGACATCACAGGTGACTTTTTTCTTAGACTATTATTTTGTGTTTGATGTAGAAACTGATTTTCTCTTAAAATATGACTTTGGGTCTTTAATTCAGAATAAATTAACGTGTCGGTCAGTGTTCCTTCTTTTATTAAGTAATGTTCTGATATCCAGGGTTTAGAAGAACAGAGAAGCCTTCAGCTGCTGTTGGTATCCTAAGTATGAGTTACACCTTCCATTTTTTACATCCAAAATGTCATCTAAAACAAAATGTGTTGCATACAGTAAACTCAAAATCTGAGGATCTATTTTTGATAGTGCTGGTTTGGTTACACTGGAAGTGTTGTCCTATTTTTGGAAGTATTGTTACTGAAATCCCAGTCGGTTATGGTAGCTGTTCTTTAGGAAGCGTTGCTATAACATTTTGGAATTGCAAGTAGGAGTTTTAGTTAATCTTGTGTGGTGTTTTTTGACTGATCTCTGAAAGAACTAATGTGACTCTATATAATTTCTGTGATAGGTTCGTAACTCTCTGCAAACATCCTGTGTTGCTTTTGAAACTCTGCATTAACCTTCCTGTACCCGTTCTTTTAGAGTGGGTGGAATGTGTTTTACCAAGTACGTTTTTTCCTCTCTGTATATCTGTTGCGGTAAAACTAGTGGTACCCTGCATAGTGGGACACATATTTAATGAGGAAGCTATTCCCTGTTATTAGTGAGCACAGCTGCTTGCGTTCTTGCTTTGATGCTGGTGGTTTTTTCCTGAGCAAATACTGGTATAGAGTGAAACTTGGTGATTTTGATTTATTCTTAAATATTCTGTGTTTCAAAACAAAGCAAAGGAGAATTAGCAAATGCATAATGTTGAAGTTACTCTGTCTTTATTTTGCAGAATTGAGAATAATCTCTCATTTCAAAGCAGTAACAGCTGGGGTCGTTATTTTGTAAACTAAGATCTGTAAGATCTTTTGTAAACTAGATCTGTAAGAGCAGCCGGTCTGTGTGTTTATAATCCTAGGTATCTGTGTATTAGTATATATGCTTCAAGTTTGTAGTATGCTTTTCATAAATTACTGTGTAGCAAAAACACTGTCACTGCACTGCGTTTCTTCAAATTCAGGAGGTTACAGGTCCCACATGCATTATTCTAAGGAAATAATTGTTCCTCAGTACAACACGATGTGTAATGACGTGTTCTGTTCTACTGTACCTATGGGAAGATTTGAAAACTTCCACTGCTTAGCTCTGTAGTCAAATCAGCAATGTTCTCTCTACCTTCTGCATGCTTATATTGTTAAGTGGTTTTAATTTTTATGGGCAAATGACAGGAAAAAGGGATTTCTTCGCCTTTCCTTTTGTGAATAGAGTGCTTCTCTGTGCTGCAGGTGGGTTGTTTTTTTTCATATACTCCTGAGACAGGCTTTGATAAGCACAGAGCATTGAACTCTCAAATGGCTATAAAAGTGATTTCCTTCTTATAGCATTTGGTGGTGATCAGGATTCTACTTAAGGAAAAAATACCCTGACTTCCACAGCACACATTCATAAAGTATTTGTATTTTGATTAGCAATGGAATCCTGAATCCTGAAGTCCAGTCTTTCTGTTCCTGGCAGCTGTGTTTTTATCTATATCTTGAGCTCCATCTTTAAATCAGTTAACTTGTTGGGGCTCTCTGCTCTTACTGAAAACATGTTCCAGGAATTCATTCCTCTGATGGTTGCAAACTGTCTTTTAATTTACAATCTAAATTTGTAAATATGAGTCTGGGGTTTGCTTCCTGATTGGAAACTACTTGCAAATCTGAAGTATTTATATACCTGAGGTTGGGGCACTTTGTCTTGGTGCTGATGATATGGCAACACTCTGTCTTCAGTTACATCAGTCTTCTAATACTGAAGCACTGGAAGTTGTTTTGTTTTCGTTTGGGATACTGGTTAATAGAAGACTGTTTCTGAAAAGGGTAACAGTCTCTTTATGAGAGCTCATACATGACTCAAAACTTATTTGAGCAGGTTTCGTTATCTGTTTTGTGCAGCCTTAAATGGTGTTTTAACCCTATACAGGAATGTTCCTCGATGACCTTTAGTCCCCGAGTCATGCTGCTTCTCAGTGTTTACTTCCCAGTTTTGAGTTTACATATTTTAAAAAGTGTAAAGAGATATTTTGAACTGCTTCTAACAAATTATGTATTTTATAATATACTGAAACTTTTTCTTTAAAAAAATAAAATAAATGTGATGTAAATGTGCTCCTTATTGTACCAGTGAGCGATGTCTAAGTTTATGGAACTAAAGAAGCCCCAGGACTAGAGACTGTCTGGAAGAAAGGATTGTTAGGTACAAAAAGGGTAGAGCAGAAGACGAGTAAGCTGAATTGGAAAAGTGGCTTTAAGAATGTCCTAAAATTTAATGAGTCCATAAGAATTGCTTTATTGAAAGATGCCCTTGTCAGAGTATCCCAGTGTCCTGACCGTGGCGGTGAGCAGGCGTGAGGACTTGGGGAGCAGAGTGAGAGCAGGTTAAGCACTCAGCAGTACTTGCCTGCTATGCTCTCTCAGCCTCTCAGTCTGTGGTTCCAGGATTTCCTAATCCTGAGGTAAAATCTTTGTGATTAATGGCCATTCATGGATTTATTTTTTTCCCTTCTGTGAATTTCTCTAATTGCTTTTTGAACTCATGTAAACTTTGGCATCTGCAACATCCTGTGGCAATTAGTTCCAGAGTTTAACTACACATTGTGTGAAAAAGTACTTCCTTTTGTTTGTTTTTGAGCCACCTGCCAGTTTCATTTGGTTCTCCTTGGTTCTTGTGCTGTGAAAAACGTTCAGTAACCTTTTTCTATTCATTTCTTGTGCCTCTCATGACTTCGTAGACGTTTTTGCTACCCTCCTTGTTCTTCTTTTTCCTGCCTTGAAAAGTTCTCATCTGTGTAGTTGCTCCTTGCATGGACATTTTGTTGTAGCTTCAAATTAGACTTGCCACTCTCTTTCTTAATTCTGCTAAACCCTTTTTGAAACGAAAAAGCAGAACTGTACACAATATTCAAAAATGTATTTGCATTCTGGATTTATACACGTGCATTATGATGCTTTCTGTGTTTTAATCTGGTCTTTTTACAGTAAATTCCTTGTAGTGTATTTCCTCTTTGGCGTGCTGCTGAGCAATGAGCTGATGGCTGCACTGGACTATCTGCTCCCACTTCAAGTTCTTCTGTGAGACGTAAGAGCCCGTTCAGAGCCCATCAGCCTTGTCATTTTCCGTGCTATATTTTTAAACTGTAGGTACAGTTGAGATATGTTTATTGTTGTGCTGAGGACACAGAAGGAAGAGGAAATTGCTGTCTAGCTCCTACATGTCTGACTGGGTGCTTCAGACGTATTCAGCAACGGGTAGGAACTTGTTTTTAATGCGGTTGTTTCCAACCTCCCTCACAATTCTGGTGTATTATTTGTAGGAAAGTTCTTCACCCAAGTTGTCTGTCAGTTGAAAAAAATGCCCAGGTCTCTCACCATATCTTTGGACAGTCTCATCAGCAACGGGAAGAATTACATTTACTTACCAGTTGGCACATGTGTGTTCGTTGTGCTCATTGCTGAAGGACAGAATGTTTTGGTTTGGAATGTATATTCCACACAAGTGTTTTACTATATGCTTAGTTAAATTGGTGTCATTAATATACTGTGTGGTAGGTTCTGTAAGAAGCGAAACGAGGTAGAGGAAGCTAAAAGTACAATGGTAAACCTATTTTTAGAGGAGCGTTCCCACTCATAAGAATGGCTCCTGTCAGGACTGCCCTGTCAGCGTTGCAGGCTTTTAGGCCCAGCTTTTGTGGCTGGAGGGAAAATACAGTATCCAGTGGGTAAGTCAGTCCCTTTAAATGCCCATGGCTGCGTTACGCCCAGTTGTGCAGAGGTATACACAAAGCTGTTTCACTTTCTCTTTTTTAAAAATACTAATTAACCTTAGTTTCTACAATACCCTAGAAGATGGATCGGTCAGTGTATGTCCTTTAATTCTATCAGGAATCTTTTCTAGTATTTACTAGTTCAGACTGTTTTGTCCTGTATTCGTGTTTAACTTCTTAGAAGTGACTGATGCTGAATGTTCATACAGGCTGCCCCTGAACTTGCTGAAAGCTTTTAAACTTTAAGTGTATTTTGAAATGCGGGAGTTTTTTCTGCAAAATTTGTTAAAATGGTAAAACTGCTGGCATTCACAGGGTTTCAGAATGTTTTTTTATGGTGGTGTTGGAGTTGTTTATTTATAGAAGTCACACCTTGCTTAGAACTACATCTTTTTAATTATGTTTTTCAGTATTGAGCAATATTTCTTTTTCTGGAAAAAGAAATGAGTACATAGATCAAAGAATTTGATTTCAAGATAAGTAACTCCTTTTCTGCTGTTTTCACACAAATGATAGAGGAGTAATTTCAGCGGAAGTACTCTGTAGTTCTGTTCAAAACTCAGGCAGGTGGACACAGCTTTCTGTAGACTGCTTCTTAACATCGCAATTTTTGTAAGCCTTTTTTTCTCTTACATTGAGCTCCCAGTGAAAAGCTTCCCAGAACGACCTAATTGTTTCCAGAATTCCACTCTGCTTGACTTGCTCTTTTTTTATATAAAGGACCAAAGCAAATTTCCTCAATAATGTGAACTTTGCACTGTAATTAAGTTGCTGTACGACTTTCCAACAGGAGATGCAATGACTGGCCTCTGTGGGAGCAGTGAGGAGGATGAGCTTGTAGTGGAGCTGGTGCCTCTCGTACTTTTTCTTGCTTGTCGGTGCATGAGCCTGGCTTAGGCAGTGGGCAGTCGTTTCTTAGGGTTTTGTTTCTTTGGTTTTTTCCTCTAAGAGCAAGATATACTTGCTTAGCCTTGTCCTTTTTTTGTTTGTACAACTTATAATTTATGACGAATTTAAGGGATGGTTATTTTTTTTTTACGCATTTCTCTTTTGCAACAGCATGGAGAGTATTAATTTTGTAAGTTTTGGTACTAAAAAACCGTTATGAACTGAATGTTTTAGTCATTTCAGAAGGGAAATGGAAACCTCCCGTGTCTTACCCTAAACCTAAGCTACGGATATTGACGTTGCAGTGGCATGTGAGGTCTGCTAGGTGGCGCACAGGCACGCTGAGTACTCGGGGTGAATTGTCGCTTCAGGCAGTCAGCAGAACTTTGCCATTGACTTCACTAGAGAAAATTTCCGACCCCAGAGAATACACATGCTCTATCTTCACTTATTCCTTCTCCTTCATTCCTTTTAAACAACTAAACCATGTTGCAAAGGCATCTCTTTTTGTCCACATGCAAAGCATCTTTCCTAGGTCAGCATGCTATTCATCCGATACGCTGTTTCCTCACAAGTTCAAAAAGGAAAAGAAAACCCAGAACTTCACCCATTTATAAGTAAAACCATGTGCATTTACACAGGGAGAGTCGCTGGCAGAAGGTGGGAAGGGACTTGCAGATGCCTGTGGAAACTTGATCCTCCAGTTACTAGGTATGAATGTGAAGGGGTCAGCCTCAAAGTTCGTTTGTCAGTAATACTGACACCTGTACGGGCGTCATGGGCTAGCTGAAACTTTGTTCTGCACAAAAGCTTTTTGAAATTTTTGAGGAGTGAGCCCTCACATGAAGAAAAGATAGCCTAGGGCCATTTGTTTAACTCTGTCATACATTTGTAAAGTATGAAATATAACAGTTTGCAGAACTTACTTAGTTTTTTGTAAAGCCTGAAACCTATAAAAATGCAAATAAACCAGTGTTCTAGTAAAAAACTTTCAAGTCACTGCATTTAACTCTGAACTTTTTCTCGTGTTGAATCCATTAGTGTTGAATGAAAACCTTTTGCAAACTTTGAGCATGAGTGATTTAATATCATACATGCATGTAACAAACTTGCTGTTTTAATGGAGCTAGAAAGCTAATGTTAGCTAAGGTTGGTACTTCCATATGCAAGTTGCTGACTCAGGATCTGGAATTCCTGTGATTTGGCTGAGCTGAGTGGGCTCTGTCATGTCTGTTGTATGTAAAAATCTCATTTAAATCCAAGCAAGTCTTCTTTTTTGTAACACATTTATGTAAAGTTGGGGATAAAGTCTGTGAGCAGTACTTTGCAGATAATGACTTGCTTTGTGGTTGCTCTTTTTTTCTTCCTTTTGTTGCTGTTAGCTGCAGAATAAAAATGTTGTGTGAAACTAATCCTATTCCTATATAGGGTCATTACTGTAGCCTAATTAAATTTGGGTCCCTTGAGATGATTGCCAACACTATTTTGATTTGACCTCTGTTCTACATGACATTGTTGATGACGTGTGCTCCCTAAAATCATGCTTTGACTTGGCTTTCTAAAGCCTTTGCTTCCATTTTGTCTTCTGTTATAAGCTTCAACTTTTTTTAAGGTTCACAGCACTTCACAGGGGGCAAGGCTCAGCTGCAGGGGAAAGATCTGTCAAATAAGCAGATCATCAGTAATTTTCCCTAGAAACCAGAGGCAGACAAAACAGCTCAAAAGGCGGTGGTTAGTAATCCTTAAATCCTTCAGGTGCTGGTTCAGAACCAACATGGTTTTTGGTGTTTACAAGATGCAGAAAATAATGATTTTGAAGATATTTGAATGTAGAGCCCAGATGTTTCCCCTGCTGCCCAAAGACGCACATGGGAAGGAGCAAAGCACCCTAAGAAATCCAAGTGGAGGAGTAATTATATTAGAATCTGCAGAATTACACTTAATTTTGTGCTTAACACCTCAATATCAGAGTTTTATAAGCTCTATAAGCAAAAATATGATCACTTCATAGTTCTGAGACAAGTGGGAGGAGTGGCAGCAGTCTTGCTGTGCTCCTTTCAGCTGGTGGTAGCAGTGAGGAGCGCTCAGTTAGAGTCTGGTCCTGAGTTAGACCAGGACAAAACCAGAGCGGCCACTTCGCTCTGGGAGTCACCGACCACATCTCCAACCTCTGATGTGCCTGTGAGGGTAGCTGCGGTCTTCACAGTCCCCTGCCTGCACCTTAGCAGAGGCTGGGTGTCGTTCAGAGCACATTCATTTCTACCCAAATCTCCCGTCAGATAAAGTGCTCGTGTGGGCTGCCTGTGTCTAACGAGTCCAAGCTTGTGCTTGTGTCACCGGTGCGTTGGTGGCAGCGTGACTCCTGTGCTCCCTTGGAGCTTTGTAGAGGTCCTGGTGCTCCAGGGGGCAGAGGGCTTGGAATTAGTCTGTGCGGTCGTGTCGTCAGTGTGCCCTGCCTTTGAACGTGAGCATGTCCACAACAATGCATCCCATTGTTTTTAGTAGATTTTCTAGCTTTCTGGTGCTCTGTTAGAATGCAAATTAATTGGTTTTGCATGATTATAATGTTTTTAATTCTGTGTAGTTTATGAAATTAACCCAAGCAAGTGTCCTTGACATGAAAGACACTGATTGAATGTTGAAGTTCTTTCTTCCGCCCCTGAGTTTTGGGGCAGCTGCACAAACCTAATGAATTAAAACCAAAAGAATGTGTAGGACTGGCTGTGTCAAAGTGCAGATAAGGTAGTTCCTGCTTTGTGTCACGGCAGAAAGTGCTTGAAAAAGCTGCATCTTCTCAGAGAGGGAAGTAATCCTCAAGGGAGAACAAATATCACTTGTAAACCTCCTGTGATGGAGTGGTGGTTTACTTAACTTAAGAATCCTAGATGACCAAAGTCTGTCTGCTGTGATTTCTTGAAGTTATTGATGAAGAGTTAGGCAGTGATGTCCAGGTTCTAAAACAGATCCTTACAGAGTTCAGCACATTTGTCACTGATGAGGTGAAGCCTATCACTTAAAGTTGACACTGAAAAATAATGATAAACTGCTACATGAGTAATGATATATTTAATGCCTGTTAATCTTACCCTAGACCCACGTCTCTCTTACTGGAGGGTCATTCTGATGTTGTTTGTCAAATTTATTTTTTTTCCTAAAATTTCCTTAATGATGCAAGGATCAAAACATGTAATTGGGTGCTATTTTTCTTTTGGTACTGGTTGCTTATAAGCTTACTTATTAATCAGAATTTAATTGAGTACTTATCATGGAGAGATTACTGTTCGTATAGATGCAAACTTTTAAACTGGCCAATGTATATATTTGTTTTGAACTAATATGGAACTGTGGGTTGTAACATTCACATTTCCAAGGGCTGGAGAAGTCAGCATCTTGTGTGTTGCACATTGTTAATGTTGCAATGGTCTCCGCTTTGCTTCTAATTTGTAAGTCTATATAAAAACAAAAAGGAAGGAAATATTTTCATATAACAAATTAAGAAAAAATAAAATAACAACTCGTTTTTCTTCAGGTCAGGTTGACTTAAGTTTCTGACTATCAAGTTCGTTATTACGATCTAAAAATCTGTTTCATTTGACATGTTTTAGAGGGTCTTTCGCATAAATAGGCATAATAGCATATAACTTTATTATCTATGTAACTACAAAGTGTGCTTTATTTTAGGTGGAGAACCAAAATATATATCAGTTATTTATTATTTTAAAGTCTCTTTACAGTTTTATAGGCTTAAGGTTACAGCAGCCTTTACATAAGTACTTTACCTTGGTAGCTGTGTATGTCATCATTAAGAAAAAGGTTTTTGTTGTGTTTTGTTTTTTTTTTTACATCACTAGATAAATCATTGGGTAATATTTCTTGTTTGCCTTTATACTTTTCACTATCTCCACCCAAAATAATGAGGACTTTCACATTCTGATTCATTTTGCGTTAAGTTTTAGTTTTGAAATTAAACTGTTCTGTGTCTGGAAGTCTGATTCAAGTCAGAGGTTGCTTTGTCATACTGCTACTGAGTGTCTTCCAGCTGTCCAGTAAGCGGCACAGCTGAGGTCTGTTGAAAGACCTGAGTTATTAGGACAGTTTTAATTAAAAATCTAAGGTAAAGACAGAGGACTGAAAAGTTTCAAAGTCCTGCCTTGTTCTTGCAGACGCCGTGACTTTCATGAACTTGCAGTTTAATGTAGGTGGTTAATCATTTGAACATTAAGCTGACCTTACTGACAGTATAGAAGTGTGTGCTGGTGTGTGACCTCACATCACGATTTGGTAATAGTTAGCTTTTTTCCTGCAGACGAGCGGGACTGGTGTATTATAGCCCATAGACCTGTATTTTGCATAAAGTCAGAGCAGTCTGCACAGCTGTCAGTTTTGCTTGAGCCCTAAACCTCGGTCCTCATGTGCTCTGTCCAAGCCAGAGCAACTTCGTGCCGGCCGCCCTGAGGAGCCCCAGGGACTCCTCCGAGAAACAGGGTCGGCTTCTGTTCGGGTCGCCTGAGGACGGGGGGAAACGTGTTGCCAAACCATTTCATTAAGCTACAGAGGTCTTGCTTGTGAATCTGGGGCAGCTAAAGATCAAGACACTGATTGATTAGTAATCTACAATTTCATCAGCACAATGCACAATTCCTGGTTCTGGTGCTAAAAGGCAGTATTAGGAATGCTAAAATAATGTTCCAATGCTCAATACCTTGTCTGAAAACAGCTATTTTTACACAATCTCTTCTGCTGCTGCTTGGTTAACTTTAGTTAAGGTGATACTGTTCTCTACAGGCAGCTGATAGCTTTGCTCAGATACGATATTCAGGGATTAATAATTAGTATGATATTATTACTTCCAACAAAAGTTACTTAAGCAATGGCAGCTGTGATTTTTCTTTCTTTTCTGTCTGAAACAACTTCTTAAGACTAAGATGATATTATGTTTCTACAGCAGGCTAAATATAAAATGTGGAAGTGGTCCTTTTTCTTGTTTCAGAGGTGGATTCACCTCCACAACAGGGAACAGAAAAAAAGTGGTTTTTTTCTTGTAGGAAAAAATGTGGGGAGTTGGGGTTGTTTGTTTGTTTGTTTGTTTGTTTGTTTCCTGTAGGAAAAAGGCTCCTTGATGTTAATGCCATGCAATGGGAGGTTTTTCAACCAGATCACCAGCAGGCAGTTATTGATGAACTCATGTGCATGAAATTGATAAGTTGACTGACCCTGGGAGATTTTAGTAATGATATTAAAATAGTATGTTTAGTTCGTTGTCTTGCCCTGCAGTTTAAAATAAATATTTCTGAGAGGATCCTGAAGTACTATCTCTGTCTAACTATTCAAGTGCATCAGGTGAGATGCTTTCATTGTTAAAGCATCTCCCTGTCCTCATTGTGTTTCTGGAACCGATAGCTGGAGTACAGTTATTCTAGATGTTGCTCAGATGAAATTACCTTTTATTAGAATGGCAAAGGGCATTAAGGCAAGTAGAAAAGTTGTCAGTAACTCTAGTGAACATAATAGTGGATGTTGAGCTTTATATGTCTGAGAGGGAAAGCCTGATTTATAAGTGTATTTATGAATCTTTTTTTGTATCATCTCATTCCAGTGAACATCCTTTGAAGTCAGAATTTACAGGAAGAACTCAAACTGATGGCAGATTCAAATTCCATTATAGATTGCAATAATACATCTAAGAAACATTTTGTAACAATGAAAGAAAGCTGCTAGGATGTAGCATCGATTAGCAGCCCCATGCAGTCCAATAGTAACTATGGGTATGCTAGCCATTTCCTGCAAGTTTGCATTTTAGAGGCTGTATATTAATGATTCATGGATTTTACTACATGAACTATTATAAATTCCATTGAAACTTTTCAGGGTCCTGCAGTGCTTTTATTACACTAATGAGCTAATTGTTTAAGAATCATTCACGTGATTCATCCTCTTACTTGGCCTTTTTTACAAAACCATCAGCTGCTGAAACTCTCTTGACAAACCAATATTTATAACAGTTTGACAGCAGGATGAGGAACAGCGTTTGTCTTTGTAACAGCTTAAAGAAAAGGCCTTTCCAGCACCCAGCCATGCAGTTACAATCTTGACCTCTTTCTTACACTGGGAACATACATACAGCAGACAAGCAGCACCTCCCATGTGTTTTCTTGACCCTTTGACTGTCCATTCACTTCCCATCTGTTTTGCAGCCTTAAAGGAACAGAGGGGGCCCTCTACTTATAAATCTGTCTTCGCAGCTGATAAATGTCGTTCTGTCTCTTTAAGGGCAGCCTGGGTGGTTTTGTCTTCCCTCCTCCTTAAAACTAGTTTTTCTCTTGGCCTCATCTAGAGGAAAACATGGTATGTGAACAAGAGGAAACTAGCAAAAAATGTGATAGGTAGTTTCAAAGGGTTTTTCTAAAATTCAGCAG
>NW_009730167.1:11293-61406 GCF_000703405.1 Apaloderma vittatum | reverse complement strand
GCTGTTAGGCGGTGGCTGTGTGAGACATGAGAAAGCATGTCGATGTTGTAACTGGGTGGAAAGTCTGTGTTCTGGGGCATTATCCGGAGTGGCTCTGAGCATGCTGCCTCATACTGTTTCAGCAGTAAGTAAAGCTTTTGCGCAGCTCTCAGACAATCCAAGAATGTGGTACAAAAGGCTGAACTGCAAAGAGATGTTTCCCCTCCCTTCTCCACTTGACTGTGGGCAGGCGGTTGTATACGACTGCTGGCTTTGTGTCTTAAGTAGCCCTAAGCTAAAATTGGACTTTATATATGGAAGCAGTGAATCAAAATTTTTTGTGGTGAGCTTCTGGGCCATTGTGATGAAATGTGGCTACAGACTGGGTTTACCTTTTTGCTAGATGAAAGATGATGATATGTTTGCTGCAGTGAATTCAACATTTCTGCCTTTATGGTTAATTAACCGTAACAGAGAAGTAGCACAGCAAGCAGTGAGAATGTTCATAGGCAAGGAAGGGATTAAGAAAGAAAGGAAGATTAGGAAAAAAAAACCAAAAAACAAGCCACTGAACAGGCGACTGAAGTCTAAGCACAATCCAGAGCAAAAGTAACAACCATGAGCTTTCAGATATCAAAGCCATGTAAACATTAGTTGGAGGCAGAAAACACATTAATGTAAGAGGATTTATAGTGAGATATTAACACATTTTTATCATGGTCGTGTCATGCTGAAAGTTTCATCGAAGTACAAAATAAAAATGGATCTGTGTCCAGAAAGATTTTAGCATTTTTCATGACACCGCAGCTGCAATTGGATGTCACGTGGGTGAACTTGTAAACAGAGGAAGTGAAAAGTTTTTTATTTACTTAAAATACTCGTGCAGCTTTCTCCCTGTTTTGGCATGGACAGACGTGAACATATTTAAAATTCTAAACCCATTGGTTTTTTACAGATAAGCATGTGTGCTTTGAATGTCTGCAAATTAATTTATCTTCAGAAGCATAAGCAAGACAGGTTTTGTGGGCAGAGTCCACATCTTTTATTAAACCCATTAACGTCATTGGAAAATATCTAGAAAAGTTTTTCTTGCTCCTTAGAGCATGCTTGAAATAGATCAGTAATGTTCTTTGCTTTTGTAATTTGTGTTTAATATTATGTTGAGATTATTTGGCCTTGCCTCAGGAGATTTGTTTGGTAACTTACTTTACCTGTTTCCTTTTAGCAGTGATTCCCCAGCTTCTGCTCTGTTAATTAGTAGATAAGCTCAACTGTGTAAGGCTCCGATCGGGAAGAAAGCACTCCTTGTAAGACTGTTTCAGGGGTTTTCCTTCTGACCAGCTTATAATATAAGGAAAAGCAAACTTTTATCTGTGTCTTTCTGTGTTCACGGTGTATCCAGCTTCTCATTACAGATCAATTAGTCTGATTTTGAGCCTTTTAGATTTAGATTCACAGATTAATGAAAAGAAAACGAGCGAGTAGCGATATCATTTCATATGGAGATAAGGAGAGACTGAGCATGAATGAGGATCTCAAGATGCCTGAATAAAGAATTTCCTCATTCTGTCAGTGAAGCTTTATGGGATATGGAGTGAGGATTATGGGAATATTCATGACCAGATCAAGAGACATAATGAGTTGATATATGAACCAGTTTATCTTTTAGGTAAACACGGGGTAAATGGGAAATAGAATAGCCATTCATTGCCCCTAGGCCTGTGAATTTTACTCTTCTAAAGATGGAAACAAGGATTTAGTTACACTTAATCTCCATTGATATAATGTGATTTTTTTTTTTTTTTATCACTGTTTAACAGATGCTGGAAGAATTATGTATTTGTAACTTCAGGTCTGCATTAAAACTACCAAAGAGCATTGTCATCTTTCTAGAATCCAGTGTACACAATAGTATGTATTTACACTCCTGCAGTACTGTGTGAGACGAGTACTTTAACAACCTTCTGTGATACTGGAGCATTGTGTAACAGTGTTGGAGTAGTACATCCTGTTACAGAAAATAATTTGCTAGCAAGCTGAATTATTTAGTCTGTGGCTTACTTGTACAGGAGAAAACACAGTACCACAAAACCTAGAAAAGCAATAAGTCTCCTTTTTCTATCCCTTAATTTACTTATATAGTTAAGTATCCTTATTATTTTTCTATCCCTTAATTAACTTATATAGTGAAGTATTCATATCTGAAAACTAAATGATGATTGGGCACGTCAGTAAACCTTCCTCTAAACAAAACGTACTGTATTTTACAAGTGCAGTTCATAGCAGTGACAACTTTCCACTGAAGAGAGGTAACATCTGACTCTTAAATTGTGACAATAGTTGTTCCAAGCGTAGCATCACGTGGTGCCGATGAAACTATGGGCACTTATCCGAGAACTGCAGACCCTGCACTTGCACTCGTTAGAAGAGTTCTGCCCGAGCGTTTGTATTTGCTGGTTTATTAAACTTAGTACTGTGTAAATGCATAGCTCTGCCGTTCGCCGATTTAAAATGTAAACCAGTGCATCGGGCTGCTTCTCTGTGCCATAGAAGGGGTTTGTGGGAAAGCGTTGCAGGTTGGCTGCTGCAAAAAGTCTTTACTGCTGCTAAGAATACAGGGCATAGCATGAATAATTGCAGCTCCTTGGCAGTCATTGTAACTGTTCTTTTTTAAGAATAGCCAGCGTGTTTTTTCAAAGTATTAAATTACCTCGAGACCTCATACTTATTACAGTTAAGCAATCATTTCAATGCAGTCTAAGTGAAAAAACCAATAAAGTGCTCGTAATGTGGAGTCAATTTTAGTATGTCTGCTCTCTGAGCAAACACAGCTGATTCAGTATATTCTGGTGGAATACATATTTGCTATCCTGTTATTTTAATATGCCCTAATCAGAAAATTCAAATTGATTTTGTTGGCACAAACCTGTTTTTAAGGGTGAAATAATAATTATAGATTTTTGCTGATGCTATTAATTTTCAGGACCGGAATACTTTGTTAGCAAGGGGTTGAGAAGGGAAAATATTTGCATTTAATACTGCTAGGTCTGCCTGCTTTCACCGAGTCTAATAGCTTTATCAAGAGAAAGAACATACTTTGGAAAGCGTGTAGCAATTAAAAAAAAATCCACATCAAAAATAAAGCTACTGAAAGCACAGCTTGACAAGATCTTCTGGATCATGGGATTTACTCTCCAGTTATCACTGGCAGCTGCTGCTCATTTTGGAGACTGAGGTCCAGGATTAATAATTTCCAAAAATGTGTCAGCTCTGCCTGAGATAATAGGATATTATTTCAACGGCTAATTTTGTAAACATACATAGAGCATTAGCATTGGAAACCAAGCTGAGTAGTATGGCTAAATAAATGCCATAGAATTGATATTTTCATTAGACAGGAGGTTTATATACTGATGCAAGCAATATTTTTTTTTATTTAAAAAGATAATAATGAGAACACTTTGAATGTGCGTAGTAAGGAAAAATGATCATGGGACTATTTTCTTTATTAGCAGCTTTCAAAAATTCTACTTATCTGAATCAAGTTGGTTTTTTTGTTTTAAATTACTTTCCTGGTAAAAATCAGATCTTGATGTTTCTTTATTGAATTTTGACTAATTTTTTTTAAAAAGTTTTTTGTTGTTTTTCTTAGGACCCAGTGTGTGATTCAGCCTCACTGTCTGTGTGTGTGCCTAGACAAGCCCTGCTGGGGAGGGGGACACTGAAGTGTTGAAAGTAGAAGTGGCTTGTCCTTTGTCACCTGAGAATTGCGTGAGAGAGATACAAGATTGAGATTTCTTCATCCTCATGCAGACTGCCTGCCATGTTTTATTTCAAACGCTAACTCAAATTCTCTGCTTTAGTTACAACAGGACTACAGGGTTTTATCAAGTTTTTATTATTATTACCATTGTCATTATTTTAATTACTCTAAAATTAATTTCGTAGCAGTCTGTGGGATTGTCATTTTGTTTACTGGATGATACTTTTAGTTCCCGTAGGTACATTCTTAGAGCATTCCCTTTGGAGGTCTTTTTTTATTTCACTCATGCTTATGTATCCCATTTAAGGCTGATCGATTTATTTTTCTTTGTTTTGCTATTATTTCAGCTCAGCAAAGAAAGTTTGTAACATATGGTATTGCTGAAGAGAAGAAACCATTAATAATTTTTTTTTAAAAAAAGAAAAAATAAAGCTCAAACCTTGTATCTCGTACAAGGGAACATACAGTTTTAATCCAATAGTGGTTTTAACTTGAAAAAAAGAATACTTGTTGGTGTCTATGCACATCTTACTTATTTTTGTCTGTCCTGCTGAGTTCTCCTTGTTCCTTCATATTTCTGAAGTGTGTGTTTTTTCATGGCTATAATCACACACACAAGCAGCTTCAAATGAGGATGTGGTGAGAGAGAAGCAGGAAATCTCACAGGCTTTTGGATTCCAGCTACGTTCTAAATCCTGCTTCATAAGCAATTTAATAAATCCAATAGGTTATATGATGACAAGTGATGTACAGACTGGAGAAAAGAGTGGAAAAATACCTAAAGCCCAAATTTTTCCCAAGCAGTGTTGCCCTTCCGTTCTTAGTACCTATTTCTAGTGGCATTCAAGTCGTGTTTTTGCAGAATAAACTTCCAGCTTTGGTATTCATATAAAATATGATTCTGCCCACATCCATCTGGTTACTACTGAAGTGCGAGAAAATAAAGTGTAAGTTTTAAACATTCTTAATGCTGTGCATGCCCTTTAGAGTAGGTGTCTTGAATACTGCTTGGTTCCCTGAAATTCTCCCTGCTGAAAGGGCACTACCTGTCAACACTTTTTAAAATGATTAGTGATGTTTGTGCCACTCGCTGCGGAGAATAAGGATATTTGATTAAAAAAGAAAGGGATTAGCGGGCAGGATTTAAAAGATAACAACTGCCTACATGTAGCAGGTGTCCAGTAGTTCTGCTGTGTATGATCTAATGGGGATTTCAGGTTTGTTAAATACAACATTTCTAGTGATGGATTGCTTTAGTAAGTTTTTGAATTAGTAAATGTGCGTGATAATGATAAAATACGTTTGTGTTCTTCAGATGGAAGAGGGTTTCATCTCTTCTGATGCAGAAAAATGTTCTAAATCTATAAGAACCTAAAGGCATAGGGAAATGTTGAAAACAGCATTAGGGTGGGGTTTTTTCATGCTTGCGGGGTTTTTTGTTGTGTTTTTTTCTTTCTTTCTGGGCATGTCCTCAATTAAGTAGTAGGTATTTGAAGGGTGATCTTTTTAATTCCTCCAGAAAAAGTTCGAGAAATCCAAGAGAAACTTGAAGCCTTCATAGAAGCCCTCCATCAAGAAAAGTAGCTTGTTCAAGCAGGTAATTTTGTTTAGATCATAAAAAGATTACTGCAGTTTTCTTATTGTCGATTATAAAATGACTATCCATCTCTTTTAGGTGCACATGGTTTCACACTGACTTTAGATCCCTTTTTGTTTTATTCCACTGCCTGGCTACCGCTGCTGCTTCTTGCTTCTGATCTGCAGAACTATGCTTTCATCTTTTATGCTCTATGAAATTTCAATAGAAGTACAATTACTGCCTAGTTATCAGATATTGTGAAGCACTGTAGTCTATTTCATTACTCTCCTTCATTATTTTTATTTGTGTTAAGAGAAAGAAAGCATAACTAGCTGGAAACAAAATTAAGGGAATGCTTTTCTTGTCTATAAAAACATTTTTATTCTTTTTTTTTTTCTGAAAAGCATGGCGTGTTGTTACAAAAAATATCTGCATGCAAGTAATTCCCAAATTTCTTTCTTGTATATTAATTCTCAAGAGCATAAACCCAAGTGCTGTCATATATCTGCACACATTTTATAATAATCTCCTTTCTGTTTCAACAGGCAACTTTACACAAGAATGCAGCCTTTTCCAGGATACCTTGCACAAAGAAGACTGAATAGAAATGGCTTTTGTGTCCCATTCTCTTTCCTGTCTTTTGGGGAGCATCCTGAAATGTTGAAGGAGAAAGGAAATAACGTCTCATGGGCTTGAGAAGTTCAGTTAAAGACCACTTGCTCTTTTAATTTTTGAAGCTTCACGCGCGTGACGGAAGAATCTGACTTGTGTGTCAGTGAGATAGCTTTGGAGCTTGCTCAAGTTGTACATTTCCAGTTGTTTTTTTCCTGAAAGGAAAAAAAAAAAGCTTTTATTATTGGGAACTGTCTTGTATGGTAGACCTGGGTCAGATTCATAAAATGATTTTATCCATTGTAATTTTCTTGCCTGCAAAGGATCCTGGAAGTTTGACATGAAGTTTTAGTATTTGTATGTATATTAAAATGCCCTTCTAAGTAATGTCATTGGTATTTGTTATACTCTGTGTTGAAGCATTCTCTGATCACTCTGGTACAGATTTAAAAGAATGCTATTGAGTTCTTGGGAGGAAGTTGTGAATTTTGTTAAACTCCTAAACTCTTGAGAGACATCATCCAAGGAATTCTTGTACTTTCAAGTGAAAGCACAGACTGCTATTCACTGACACCTTAAAAGGTTTGGCTCAGGAAATAATGTCAACAGCTGCTTCTTTTTCCCGTTCTTTCCTAGTATATGTTGTTACTCTTGAATCATAGCCAATTACATTTCATTTCTGGGATTGCACAGACTCATTTCCTTCTTAACTCCTCCCTTCACCATAAGTACAAAGTAACCTGATCAGCTACGTATAAAATGCAGAAAGATGCTCCATACAATTCCAACTTGTCCAACCTCCTTAACTAAAGAAGAAAAAAGACAATTGAATTCATTTTTCTAGTAGCTAATGTAAGACCAAAATTGCTTTTATACAAATGTTATGCACAAGGTCCTTCCACACCTGCTTGACTTCTGTCTTTCAGTATAGGAAAAATAGTGAGTAGTCTTCCTTTTACTGACTTTCAGTTTTGCCTTAGAAATGTCACTTCTAACAAATTTAAGCATGATACAGGCTCTGCATCATAGGTGCCTGGTGATTAACCACAACCATATTTTTCTGCCCACATTTGCCACAAATGATCTGGATACACTGCTGAATATTTCTGCAGAAGAAATTAGGCTTGAAACTGTTTTGCAATTGTCTTATTATGTACATTGAAAAATTGACCTAGGTGTGGGTTTTTTCCCTTTTTGAAAAGGCTATTGATTTTGATGTGTGGCAGGTAAAAGAGAGGAATCTGGACATTCTTTAGCAGGTACGCTTTTTGTTTGCTCCGAGAGGAGAAAGTACAAAATTTGGTAAGATGTTCCTCAAATGCTCAATGGGCAGAAAGTTAACATAGAGCTATTCATAAAATGGTGTTGAAAGGTTAAATATTTCAAGGTGATCTAACTGAATGTTATGGAATTTTCTGTTTAAAATTACTTCCCAAAAATGAATGTTTGAGAAAGGAAAAATGAAAAAATGGCTCGTGTCATTATCATTCTCTGAAGATAACTTTAGAAATGTAAGTTTGCACAATTCTGAAGGTGGAGTCCTTTGGCTGTATAGCAAGTAAAATAAGTCTGTACTTGTGTTAAATCCCTCTTGGTGGAAAACAAGCAAACAAACAAATAAAAATAAACAACAAAAAAGAACTTTTGCATTTACCTACAGATCACTGTTTGAAACTTGTGTAATGTAAATGTCAGAAAATGTCACGTTCAGTGGCCCAGTGTTCATCTCTTCCAGTGTGATATTCTGATAGTTTTAATTCTGACTTCTCTGTGCTGCTCATCTAAGACTTAGCATGATGTATTCCATGAAAACTAGGTATTTATTGAATAAAAATGTAACTGAAGGAAAAATAAAATACAGGCTTTGAACACAATGCTGTTGCACCCAATTCAGAAGTCACTTTGGCATTTTTTTTCATTTGTTAAATTTTGACAAAGCATAGTGTTAATGATACTAAAATGTCAGATTCGGAAATGCTGAGTTGGCACCAAATTAATGGTGACTGTGCTAAGTGTTATCTTTTACTACATTAATTAATGATTACCTTACCATTTAGGTAATACATTTAGACAAAGATATCTTATGAAAAATCATTATATTGAAACCTTATCTCTCCGGATGTTTAGATAATGACCTGATGTTCAAAATATAAATGAAGACAGATTATGTAGTGATTATGCCCCAGTTATGCTAGCTGGGACAACGAGTTTGAGAATTATAGAGCAGTCATCTTTCCAACCCATGAATTCAGGAATATATCTCTTTTTTTTTTCCTTTTTCTTTTAGATGAAGAATAATTTTACAAAATCAAATGAGGGAAAAAAATACTCACTGTAAAACTGTGATGTTGAAGGTGCTGCATATTTGCTCCACAAAGCTTAAATTGCAGAGATGAAGATGTTACGATCAGTGAAGGATTATAACTCTGCGTTAGCTTAATTTCATGATTAAACCAACCAAAATGCTGTTGACAAATAAGCAACAGGTAATTTTATGCTATTTCTCACAGGTTTTTAAGCTAAGATTAGAGGAAAAAAGAGTTACGGCAAGTTGTTCTTATGTCACTAGTAAGTTAGCATCACCTGATAAAAGTAAAAGTGGGCTTAAGTACAATTAATTGGCCACTGTAGAATTGCTCCTTGTAAGGAATATCTTACTAGATAGTTCTAGTTATGTTAAGCAGCATGAGAAGAATGTCCTGACTATTACAGCATTTGAATAGTAAACAACTATTTGACCTGTCTCTAAAATTCATGTGATACTGAAAAGTATGTTATTCCAAAGTGTTTTTGCATAAGTTCAGGATATTTTTCTGTACTACAAATGCTACATTTGGATTCTCCATAAAGCTGTTTCTTGTAAGAAGCAAAGACTATTCTGTAATTTCTTTGGCTTTTTTAAAAATTTTTTGGAAATACTTCATTTCCAAAGCATGTTCTTTGCTGTTGTGTAGATATGGCAAGATATTTATTTTTCATTAAATGAGACTTTTATGAGCCATGGTTTAAATGCTAACAGCCAAGGGTTTTTCTATTGCTTTTTCATGACTGTTTTCAAATGTCAAGAATTATTCCTTCTGAGTGGTTACTGGTAATTTCAGTCTAAGTTAAGAGCCTGTGAGAAAGATGAGAAACTTGTAATTGTGTAAATGTGTCAAAAGCAAACGTAGTTAAATTAGAGGGCGAACATGTCAACTGAAGTTCTTAGTTATTACAAACACACTGGTATGCTCTATTTCACCGTCAAGGGTGTATTAATCATTATTTTGTCTATTTTGAACCTACTTTGAGGTACAATGTATTTCAAGACATAAAGTTTAGATGATTTTAATTTTCGTGTATTTTAAATGCAGCTTACTGACTCTTAACAGTTGCATTAAAAATGACTTAGAAGATTTCGTCACTTCAGTTGAGAAATGTTGAAATATAGGATCTCTAAGTCTGACCCAGGGTCCCTTGAGTCAATTAGGACTCTTTGTTCTTGGTGGGGTTTGGTCCTGGAGATGTCTGTGGGATATTCTTATGTCAGTGAAGGTGTTTCCATGTTGACTCAGTCTGTGGTGATACCTCTGGTTTTTGCAGAGTTGCAGCCTGAAGTTTTTTTGACTGCTTGGAATGTGTTTCTAGTTCTTGAGGTGTTTTAGGAAATGTTCCAGTCATGCTTCCTCACATAAATGGGATGTGCGGTGGTGAAGATTATTCAGATATTGCAGTACCTCGCAGGAATTTAGAATGTATAGTCATCTGAAAAAAACATAAGCTAATAAACTAGCTTCCCATATTTTCCTTTTACTTTGGTTTCATCAGGAAGCATCTGACTAGGGACTTCTGTTGACTAAGAAGCAGAAACCTGCCCATTTCCAAAGCTGAGGGAGAAAACAGATTTGACTACAATTCAGATTACAAGCTGTCATGCTAGCCTGTACTACTGCATTTCCAGTTACTGCTGTCTTGGGTACAGATGTGGTTCTTAATGCTCGATTTCCAGGCTAAGAGATGTTTTATGAACACTCTGATCACCTACATAATGGGAATTAATATATTTTCTATAGAGCTTAATAATTGGCTTAAAGGAAAAAAAACAACAAACAAAAAAAACTAACCAACCAACCTCAATATACTTTCATCTTGACATGAAGATTTCAAGCAATCTTAAATCTTGAAGGATACTATCACTTTACTGGATAGGATGCCCTTGCAGTGACTTATCATCTCCAAGGTACTCGTTTATTTTACTTTAGTTTTATGTCAGTTTAGAGCTATTGGATCCTGTTCTGTTTTGTAACTAGTTCAGTAATTTGCATGCAGAAATCTTTATAGACCCTGATCAATCACTTGCTAGTTTTTACTCAGAAAGATAACAAATGAATTGAAAAGCCCTTGCAAGGTAGGTCCTATGTAGTCAGATATCTCTTAAAGCTGTAGATTGTCAGAAGTGCTGTATGTTCTGTGTGGCTGTGATCACAGACCTTTTATAGAACAAGGCTGTAGTCAGGAATTTTTCAGTATAAAATATATAGAAACAAAGAGAAGAAGCTGAAAAGATACAGAAATTGTAATGATTGTTTATGCTGCAGTGCTGGAATGGAAAGCCCAGCCAGATTTCTGTGTATGCAAATCTTGCATCTGCCATCGCTTCAGTGCTGTAGCACATCAGAAGGTGAAATTATCCAAGCTCTTGTTCTAGAAGAAATGCTGAAAATCTCGGATTCTTTTAGGTTTGACTGTATAAATTATTCAGGAAACTGTTCTGAAAGTGCTTCTGCAATGGTTTGTGCAACAGCTCTAGAGCCAACCTCAGAAGCTGTTCCGGAAATGTTTCTGGAATTGACTGTGAATAGATTTCTTGAGTTGGTGCTGTCAGTTGGTGGGGAAGTGTTTCCAGTAGTGGCTCTAGAAGTGTTTTTGGCAATAAGGCTGAGAGCTGAGTGTAGCACCTATTGTAGTGTTTCGCAAATTGGCACTTGGTGAGGTTCTAGGTGTGGTTCTGGAGATGAATCCAGAAATGAGGCTGCCCTTGTGCTGTTCTAGAGCCATTCCTGTAAGTACTTCTAGCCATTTCTGCTGAAAAGCTTTTTACTGTGCATAACTACAAATGATTGTGTGTTTATGTTGCAGAACACTGACAGAAGGCTGTTCATTTGCTGCTGTTGGAAGTCTGTAGGGTGTAAGAGCAAATTCTGTTTGTGCTCTACTACTATCAACCTTACCATTTGGAAATGACTTAAACTCTACACTTAACTGAATCTGCACATTAATGCTTTGTAAAGGATTATCTCTTCCAGACTGCTGGAATACAGCAAAAGCCTCTTTAGATTTAGAAATTATTTACTACAGAAATCATAACTAAGGATCATCCTCACTTCCATTTAAATCAACTGTTCGCTTTGCTAGCCTCATGAAATAAGCGTTCAGGTAACAGTATGCCCCCTACATTTGAAGCAGTATTTTGTTTCGTCTCCACAAGCCAATTGCCTATGGCTTTTGATGTTTAGAGATGGAACATACATTGCAACCTTCCTTACAATGAGCCTGTTCTGGTTCATGTGAAAATCAACATCCTTTTTTGTGTTGCTGCCTGACAGGATGCTACAATACTATTAGCATTTGCAAAGAGTTTGCTCCATCTAATAGTGCAACCCCCAGATCACAGGCTGCTCAGTTTGTGTTTCTCTATTATGTGAAAGACACAAAGAAGCTGAAGGCTGGCAAAGGCCTGTCAAATCTTGTAATGTAGCGAGCGACCCCAGAGCTTCATTCTGCTTTATATCATCCCTTGTTCCCCATCCCACCCCTTTCCATGAATGGGCTCTGAGGTAGGTAAATTAATTCAGCGATATGGTAGGCGGATGATTCCTTTCTGACCTCATTCCTGTACCATTTGTTTCTGGGCTTGTTGGAGGGAAAGGGACATATCTGAACCTTTTGTTTCAAATAATTTTCTTGCAGGTTGGGGAGTTAATGCAGACCTTGTCTGAACTCACCCGAGCAGAAAGTGTGCTGGGTACAAGTCATGACACAGTTGGTCCCTTGGAATTAAAGGAGAAAGCAGTAAATTGGAATTCATTCACAGTTGGCATTGCTTAAACACCTGGACACCTTTTTTTTTTTTTCTATTTTTTATCCACGCCCAGTGTGCATGTGTTTATATCCTCTCCTATGCCTTTAAACATCTGTCTTAAGAGGAGACAAGCAAACAAAAAATGACCTGGTGTTAAATGTTTTAGTTGGGAAGAAATGAGGCTGAGGCAAAAGTTGAGTACAGCATATGCCAAACAGCAGTATTTCAGAGAAGTATTTCAGACCTGTGTCTGAAGTGGGCAGAGCACTGTGTAGATTTGAAGAGAGTTGTGTTGGTTTGCTTAGGGATTCTCTTGGATCATGTGTTTGATGGTAAGGAAAGCAATGGTTTCCCACATGCTGGCACTGAATCTTAGGAATGATGAGACCTTTCATACCGGAGCTGTGGGTTCTTGAAGATCCTTTTGCAGATGGAATACTGGAGGAACGTGACTGGCAGTAAAATGTGGGGTGAGAATACCACCATAGCTACCCTGCACAGTCCTAAATTTGCCCTCTGCTCTGTCGTTGCCCTAATGTTTGGAGGGTCATTTTTCCTTCTTGAGTATTGGACTCCTAATGTTTCAAAACTGTAAAGATGTAGTGAAGCTATGCAGGAAGAAAATTAGGAGAGCCAAAGCATAACTAGAGCTCAACCTAGCTACAGCTGTTAAGAATAACAAAAAATGTTTCTATAAATTCATTAACAACAAAAGGAGGACTTGGGAAAATCTCCATCCTTTATTGGATGCAGAGGGAAATATAGTGACAAAGGATGAGGAAAAGGCTGATGTGCTCAACGCTTACTTCGCCTCAGTCTTTAGCAGTGGACCCAGCTGTTCCGTGGATACCCAGCCTCATGAGGTGGGAGACAGGCAGGGGAAGCAGGATGAGGTCATCACAATTAAAGAGGAAGTGGTCAGTGACCTGCTGCGCCACACAGATGCGTATAAGGCTGTGGGGCCAGATGGGTTCTGAAAGAGTTGGCAGACGTGCTCACCAAGCCACTTTCCATTATCTGCCTGAAGTCCTGGCTAACTGAGGAGGTCCCAATGGACTGGAAAGTAGCAAATGTAACACCCATCTACAAGAAAGGCAGAAAGGAAGATCTGGGAAACTGTAGACCTGTTAGTCTGACCTCGGTACCAGGCAAGGGCATGGAGCAGATAATCTCGAGTGCCATGACATGCCATATAAAGCACAACCAGGGGATGAGGCCCGGTCAGCATGGGTTTATGAAAGGCAGATCCTGCCTGATGAGCCTGATCTCCTTCTGTGACAAGATGTCCCAGCTATTGGGCGAGGGAAAGGCTGTGGATATTGTCTACCTAGGCTTTCAAAAACCTTTTGACACTGTTTACCAAAGAATTCTAATGGGAAAACTGGCTGCTCATAGCTTGGATGAGCACATGATCTGCTGGATAAAACACTGGCTGGATGGATGGGCCCAAAGAGTGGTGGTCAATGGAGTTCAATCCACCTGACTGCCAGTCACAAGTGGTGTTCCTCAGGGCTCAGTGTTGGGACCATTTCTGTTTAACATCTTTGTTGATGATCTTGATAAGGACATAGAGTGTGTCACCAGTAAGTTCACAGATGACGCCAAGTTAGGTGGGAGTGTTGATCTGCATGAGGGTAGGGAGGCTCTACAGAGAGACTTGGACAGATTGGATCGATGGGCCAATGCTAACGGTGTGAGCTTCAACGAGGCCAAGGGCCAGGTGCCTGCCGTTGGGCCACAACCCCCCCCGGCAGCACTGCAGGCTTGGGGCAGTGTGGCTGGAAAGCTGTCTGGCAGAAAGGGGCCTGGGGGTCCTAATGGACAAGCAGCTGAAGATGAGCCAACAGTGAGCCCAGGTGGCCAAGAAGGCCAATGGCATCCTGGCTTGTATCAGAAATAGTGCCCAGCAGGAGTAGGGAGGGGATTGTCCCCCTGTACTTGGCACTGGTGAGGCCACCCCCTGAGTATTGTGTCCGGTTTTGGGCACCTCAATACAAGAGAGATCCTCGAGGTGCTGGAGAGAGTGCAGAGGAGCACAACGAAGCTGGTGAAGGGCCTCAAGAGTAAATCTCATGAAGAGCGATTGAAGGAACTGGGGCTGTTTAGTTTGAAGAAGAGGAGGCTGAAAGAAGACCTCATCACTCTCTACAGCTACCTGAAAGGACATTGTAAAGAGGTTAAGTAAGTAGTATTAAGCTTGAAAAAAAGACTTCCACATCCTACACAGGTTCAGCACATCCCAAAAGCAAACTTTGCTCCTGCTTTGTCTATGATTCCTCTGTGGCGTGTAAATCTCAGGTGGAAGATTAGTTCATCTAACAACACTAATTCTCAAGCCCACCTAACCTGAAAGTTATTTGCATGTGCAAATTATGTTGTAGTTTGGGAGTAATTATGGACTAAATACTTCAAGCAAATAGAATAGATTCCCTACCCCACCCCCTGGATTTCTTGCTAACTTTATACTTTCACAGAGTTCCAATACTGATGATGTATAGCTTTGTGTGGGGCCTTGAATACTTTCTCACAAGTGAGATCTGCATGAATATTAACTAAAAATTCAAAACATCCTCCACCAGTAGCCAGGAAGGTAATGTTACCCCTTCTGTTATATGCTGTAATACCTGTGCTTTAACCAGTGGACAAAAGACTACTTTTTATCTTGACTTTTATCTGGCATCTCTGATCAATTAAATCTTTTTTGCAATTGTTAAGCAATTTAGTTTATTTCATAGCCCAAGATTGGTTGCCACTGGATATGGTTGCCGTAAGGAAAATGAGATCTTCCCATTTAAGAAGGTCTTTTTCCCTCCTGTCAGTTTAGGGATAGTCCATCCCTTCAGCTGGAGGAGATAAAACTTCCATTTCCTGTAAAAGAAAATAATTTCCCATTGTTCGGTGCAAGGCTCGTGAAAGTACAGCTTACCATAGGTTATCTGGTGAAAGTTTATCTCGGCTTTGTTACGTGTTTTTATACACGCCCTGTTTGCTTTCCTTTTCCCTGTCCTCCTCTGCCCTATTGGCATGTAAATGACACCCACACGAGGTGACATCCCCTGGCCTGGGTTGTGCTGAAGATTAGATTAGATGCTTGAAAAATGTGCAGCATAATTCACGCTACTGCTCACGTCCCTTTTCATTTTTGTTTCCACGGTCTTGGTTCTATCTACAAGTGTGTAGCGTATTTTATAACTATACCTGTATGTCAGTGTAAATTTTATGTATGCGTATGCATGCAATGAAAAAACCGTGCTGGCTATGTCAGAAATGGTGACTTGCTGACTGGTCTTTGCATAGCCCAGAACTAAATTTATTTAAGTAGCTAATCTAGTCTGAAAGGCGATGTTGTTAGTAGGTTAGCAACAGAGAAGAAACATTGGAGAGTGGTTTGTAGCAAGAGGCTGTTTTCATGTGGAAGCAAAGGAATATTATACCACTTGCTGAAGCTTAGAGCAGCTTCTGGGTCCTCGCTGAAATCAAGCTTTGTGCTGAAAAGGCTTGTAGCCTGTTAGGCCAAGAGTAGGGGATTATAAGAATATTCATGACTCCTGAGAATCAGCAGGTGAGACCTAATGCACACATTAGCCCCTCACCTCTTTCCCCGGCTCATCCTTTTGGTAAACAATACACAAAGGCTGGGTTCCCAGAGTGACTGAACTAGGTTCCTGATTCTTTTTTCCTCCTTTTTTTTCTTTCCATTCTTTATAAAAAAGATTGCAGTGTTCTTGCCACTTGTCACAAGCAGAAGCATGGACTTTCCTTTTCATTTCTAAAGGGCAACTGTGTGGCCAAAACAGAAGTCTTGTGACATTACTTAAGAAAGCAGAATGGTATCTTAGCATCCAAGGCCTCTTTTAACACAT
Source organism: Apaloderma vittatum (assembly GCF_000703405.1). Classification (NCBI taxonomy): domain Eukaryota; kingdom Metazoa; phylum Chordata; class Aves; order Trogoniformes; family Trogonidae; genus Apaloderma; species Apaloderma vittatum. Next base: position 45,549 of record NW_009730167.1, on the reverse strand, counting down.
AAAGAAAAGCCTTTCTGAGAGCTTGGATAAGCTGGAGAGGAATCTCTGTTACATATGTGCATTGTCTTAGGAAAGCGTGGGTTGAAGCCAACTTGTGGGCCTCTGCCTTTAATATACTAGATATTTTTCATGCCTGTTTTGGGGTACATACCCAGTATGTAGAGTCCATGGAGTCAGAAACAGCTGCAGTATGTGACTGACGCAAGACACAGCTACAGGGGAGTGAGTGCTGGGGAATGCTCTGTGAAATGTGTCTTCCTTGGGCAAGATGGAGAAAAACATTTTGCCAGTTTTTTCCAAGAAGCACGAAGGCACAGTCTATAGCAGGTTTAACCACTCAAGCTTTTGCAAAATTGTCTCTCTCTTTCACTGTAGTGTGGGCAAAGAGGGATTCTCATGTCTGCTGATGCTGACAGACTTTACTTGCAGGCATGCAGTTGCATGTTCAGCACGGAGGGGTAGGGACGGTTGTCAGCTCTTTAGCTGTCAGCCCTTTGAGGCCTTAGACAGTGCCTGCAGTAAACAGAGGAGAACACGCTTAGTGCTGTTTGATGCTTTTACTCTGCAGGAATGTTAGTGTCAATACTGTTCACTCTGTCCCCTGGTCTAGAAGAAGCCCATTCTGCTGGCTTGTCATCTCCTGTACACAGATTGCAGCTGCAGATCAGTAATAAAGTGATTTGTCAGTGGGAGGTGTCACACTGAGTGCAAGGGAAGGACATACAGGCTGCTGTCAGACTCGGGTCTGTGCCAGTTATCCAGGACTGGGTGTAACTGGAGTACTAATCCTTCCTATACCTGCCCTGCTGTAAGGCAAGGGCAGATGCTTTCTCAGGTCTATCAGCCTTCCCAGCAGGGATTCCCAGCTGAAGCCTTTGTGGCTGTGCTGAGACAGTCACTGAGCAAAAGTATGGTTTAATGCAAATGTACCACTGTGCCAACCTTTGCTGTAGCCTAAATCTTGAAGAACATCTGTCAATGAAGCCACAGTGATCATTGTGCATTAAGGTGAAGGTAACTTTTTTTTAAGGTTTTCAGCCTTTCCAGAGAGGATGTTTACAGCATTTTAAATCTCCCTTGGAATTTCAGTCTGCAAGAGTTGCAGTGCCTGGCTCTGACAAAACTGTTGTTACACTTGTTTTGAAAGTGTCTCACTGTAACACTTGTTTGTTGTATCCTGGTGGCAACGTCCAAACAAGATTTCAACAGTTTTCGTGTTAATCTGGGTGTAACTCAACAGCATGTAGTTCTGTGGCTGGAATTTGGTCTCCAACAATTGAAACTGAGCTGCCGTCTGCTCGATATAGTTTTTCTAGTAACTGATGCATCGAGGTCAACAAACTGACAGACATTGCTCATTTTACTGCTTAGCAAATATTGAACTAAAGTCTTCAGCACTGTAACACTGTTGACAATTGCAGGATAATGGCGTTGTCCTCTTTTGTTACTGTGAAGTGCATCTTCGCATCCGATTCTGGCATAACACACTCTGTAAACAGCAAGAGATGTTGTGATCTGGGGTCCCAAGTGTTTGCTCTGACAATACAAACTTACTGCCTGCTCTCTGAAACCAAACATCCTGTCCCTGCCATGGTTACTTCTAAGTGATACTAAAGCAAGCCGGTCTCTTCCTGAAAACACTGGAGGGTGATGCTATGGGTGCTGTTACAGAGGCTCTTTTCTCTTTTGGAAAGCTATCTGTCCCACCCTCCTTTATTATGCTGCAGGTGTACGTTGAGGAGTCCAGACCAGGCTTCAGGAGTTTGAAAGTGAAGAATAATGCTTAGCAGGAAAAAAAAAAAATCATTGTGGATTAGTAAAATTAGTGCTAGTCTCTCGGGAAAGGAGACGCTATGTTGCAAGCCCACTATGGGTTCTTTCTTTTCCATGACAGCATGTTAGAAGAGACAAAATAGTTATGAGCCAAAATGAAGCTGACAGAAAATTCCATTGCATTCATCCTGTTACCTGAGCAGAGCACTGCCCTTTCCCTTTTCCTTGTCCTTGCCAAAATTAAACCTCCCTAGGACTTCCAGGAAGGTTCAGGGTACTGAAATCCCAGCCTCCATAGTTTCAACTATGGAAGAAACTCCTTTCTGCTTCACAAAATTGTTGACTCACTCATCTGCTAACGCGAATCATCACTCTGGATCAGACTGGAAGTCGTTCCACTGTGTGTGATTCAGAGGGGACATGCCCCAGAAGAACGGTGTTATTAACAATATTTTTATTCTTTTTTCATGCTATCTTTGGTCTTTGTTTACTGCAACCTTGTTATTTATTTCATACTTAGGTCTAGGGTGAAGTTTAAACCAGATTTGCCTTTCCTTAGCTTCACATTTATGCTTTCACCTACAGTTTGTTAACACAAACACTGTTAGGAGGTGAACCTGCAAGAAAGAGCCTTTGCAGACAGTTGGACCCTGCTTCTCTAGACTGGTGCCTGCTAGCTTGCAGGGTTGATCCCCTCCAGACATGTATTCACAAAGCTTTTATGCCCTCAGTGGACACACAAATAGGTATAGCATGTGCTGTTTATTGCCTTTTGGAGTTGAACTAATGGTGCTTCCTTTTCTTTCTTCCATGTCTCAGAAAAAAGACCCAGCAGCTTTGCCTTGGAGGTTAATGCAGCCACGTGCTAAAACAAGTCTAAGGTCAAAGAAAAAGGAAGAGGCCAGCATGGATTTCACCACCAGGTGACCTCCTGCCATGTTGCAGACTTGTCTCTGGTAATTCAGAGCTAAAGGGAGTGGAAGATGGGATTGTAATTGTGTTCCCAGCAAAAAGGGAGAGGCGAAGCTCCACACTCTGGGAAAATACCACTGTAATTCTTCCTATATTAATTCAGAGAAGCTCGTTGATCATGAGGCTGGAAGCTTTTGTGTCTGATGTCAAGTTACTTCTTTTGGGGATGATTCACCTATTGTCTGTAAGGTTCCTTTTACCAAAAAGCAGCTGCTAAAGCCTCTATTTCACCTAAACAAAACCGTCTTGAACTTCCAGGGGAGAACAAGGCTTTCACTGTGATGGTCTTCACTGAAATCTCAGCCAGGAGGGAGAAGTCAGACCTGTTTCTTGCTTTTGCAAAAGTAAGCTGCTTTCTCTGCCCCCCAGCAATAGCTGTGAAATGGACAAAGAGAGTTTGCAGCCATCAGCCCTATGAGAGAGAAGAGCCTGTCCATCCCATGAAGCTGCAGTATTTTGGCATCCACCTGCAAATGTGGATGCCAGAAGTGACTGCTGTCCTGGCTGAGCCACCCAAAGTTATCTACAGCAGAAGCTGGTTTCCCAGCTGCTACCTAGTTCAGGTGTCTGGACTTTTCAAATATTTAAAGCTGATGCTATCTTTCTTACAAAATAAGCTCAGTTCATGTGATTTTTGCTTTTAGATGGCATGCATCCCTATGCACTCTACACTAGGAATGAGGCTTGTGAGTAACTTGCAGTTTCTGGCTTCCTTTCTGAAGGAAGCAGTTCCCAGAAAGGCTGAGCCAGAGCTTGCAGGCTAATCAGGTGGAGAAAGCAGGGGGAAAAGGACAACCTGGTGTTTCAGCAGGACACTCTAGTGAAGTCCTGTGGACAAAGCAATGGCAGTCTCCTAATGAACAAGTTGGACTCTGTGTGAGGCAGCATCTTCCAGCTTCCTGCTAGTAGGAAGCACAGCTGCCCTTCACTCTGTTGAGGCTTTGGAGTAGGACTTTTTGCATGGTAACTACCATTCCTATAGAGAGGCAGCTGGGTGCTGTTCTAAAACAAAGGCTTTTTTATTTTGCTATTTAAAATACTAGTCTATTAATTTAAAAGGTTTGGTGTGTGGTCCCTGAGCATTGTATATATGTATATGACAACGCAGGACTACTCGTAATGACTAGTGTAATTTCATTAGCTCTGGTCCTTCAGAAACTGTTGGCTTCAAATGTAATTTTAAAAATAATCCAAAACCGTATCTTAATTCACAAAAGGCCATCTTTTTGTTAAGAAACCATGTGGAACTAGACTTTTCTCCTATTAAATCTGAAGTCCAGCTACTAAGTAAAGAATCTCTAGATATTCTCACTATTTCCACTCTATATTCAACAGCAACGGTGAAAGTATTGGCCAACTAGTACGTTTTATCATGAACACTTACATGCTGGTAATGTTTTTTCCAGACACTGATAATCAGGAATTTGTAATGGAGAAGGACCAAGCAGTCTTTAAGTAGTCTCCATCAAATCCACCTCAGAGAAAATGGAAGCGTATATCCCTGGATGTGTTCAAGTGTCGTTTAGATGGGGTGTTGGGTGATATGGTTTAGGGGTGACCTTGTAGTGTAGGGTCAGTGATTGGACTTGATGATCCCAAGGGTCTTTTCCAACCTGAATTGTTCTATGATTCTATGATTAAGCTGTACTCGGAGGGTATTGTAAGCATTCAGCTTGGAAATGTGGCTGCGCTGGTTGTTACCTGCAGAGGTGATGAGAAGTAACTAGAAATCCCCGAATAATACATTTTCTCTATCAAAAATACTCATTCACAGACCTTCAAAATGTATAGCAGGAGGATTTTCCCAGAATTTGTCAGATTCCTTGAGCCTGATAATTTTACAATAAATGCTAATGTGGAGATTGCCTTCTTCTTTAAGGAAATACAGAACAAAAGCTTCAGTGTGACCTGAACTTAGTATTTCCTGGACTTTACCAACACCGGATCCTAGACATTATCAGAAACACTGCTCAAGCGCAGCAAAGTAAAACCACAACTCCTTTCTAACAGCCAGGGAGAAACAGGTTTGCATGGGGCAGAGGAGCTGCCTTGTGCAGACAGACCTGCAGAGAGAAGAGAATAGGCATGGTATGCCACGCTGCACACTTACATAGGGCTGTTCCGGACCTTAACAAAACCCTGGAAAAAAACATTGTGTTTTAATTGTACAAACCCACGTGGCTGATGAGAAATACAAGGGTGCTTTAGAATTCTAAAAACAGTGCTTTGGTATGGCCTTTTTCTCTGGAAATGCCTCACTGCTGAAGTATGCTGCATCTGAAATCCCCTCTCTCTGAGTCCTTCTGGAAATAGCTTTCCTGTCCGTAAGGCTTAATTTAGAGTCAGGAGACAAAAGAATCCCCTTGGAATTGCATCGTGTTAGATGATAGAGAACTGGGGGTGTGTGAAAAGTCTGAGTCAAAAAATCTTTTGAGACAACTATGGCATAAATTCTCAAGCATTCGTGAAATTCCTCGTCTTTTCAGTAATTCTGCCAATAAGCAGGTTTTCAGGTCCCCCCGCATGTCATTCCTGTTAGTTTTGTTTTGCTCAGTCATCGCTGTAATTCCATAATGCTGTGAAGGTTGCTTGCAACTACTCTAATGGAGAACAAGAGCAGAATTAACTCAGAACCCAGTCAAAGAGTCACATGCAAAATGGAGGGGTTTAGATGATAAAGAGAAAAGAGTTGGCGAGCTAGCTGTGTATATCTTTTCAAGCAAACATTTTCAAGATAACGCATGGTGATTTCATTTATAATAAGCTGAAAACAGACCTGTTGCACCTAACAAATACCTGAGGTGAGGTGTTTGCTTGGCCAACAGGAGAGAGGTTCTAAGGTATAAAACACACCAATGATCATAATTTTTTTTTCTGCCAACATTAATTTTGGATTTTCAGGGCTGCTGATATTGCTTGGGTGAAGGTCCTTTGACTTAAGTGAAGTTTTTCCTGCTGTTTGTTTCCACTGACACTGCAAATCAAAGCAGTTCAGTGATCCTTGGCATGAAGTATTTAAGTCAGTCCCAGTTTTTGTGATTTTTCTTGTTTGACTGTGTTTGCAGGGCCATTTTTCAGTGCAAGATAAATACTTCCTGAAGAAAGGTATTTTTACATCTTAGATTTCTTCCTTATTTTCTTTTAACAGATTGCCTTGGGCAACTTAGAGACAAATAAAAATCCATTACCTGCTTGTAAGCAGTTTGTTACATGTGCTTCAATTCCTACTACTTAGTATTTCTAGGTGGTAAGACCAGAATGCATCACTGTGATCGTCTACATCAAACTTCTAACTTCTGGCTAGGCTGAAAGACACATGCAATAAAGAAACATTGAGGGATGATTTAACAATCCTCTGTGATGGATCTTGTCACCAGGTAAGTTAGCTAAGCTTATCATAGTTGTTGATAAACATTACCACCCTACTTTGGCTAAGTTTGTGCTGTAGCTTCCAGCACTGAGATCTCTTTCTGCCTTTTATCTGCTGAATTAGTAACTATCTTGAATTAGACCCATTTTGCCAGAGTTTTAATTATGACTGAATGTTGAACCTAGAGGTTAGTAATTCCGTTCCCTCCTTGCCTAAGCAGAGGTAGTGAAGCTGGGTTTCTGAGTAGGGTCTCCCAGCTTCAGCCAGAATAATTTGTGCTCTTCCTTCTCAACGATCAGAGCATTCTGTGTCCACTGAGATATCACCCTGCTTTGCTGATGGAAACCAAGAGTGGCTGAATAAGCCACTGATGGAAACCAAGAGTGACTGAATAAGCCAAACATGCAAATGCAACTCCAGTCCTGGCTGCTGCCCCTCCACAACCTGATCCTAGGCCTGAGATCCTGGTCTGGAACCGGATCATGGCTTTGCATCTGCTGTGGCCCCATCCTGCCAGTTGCCATCACTTGTAGGACAGACCTTGTAGAGGGCATTCCTAAAGGCTATGATGAGGGCTTTGGTACAGTCAAAAGGAATCCTCGCTTAGAGTTAATGATTCCCCAGAGTCCCACCCTGGTCATCTGAGAGTGACTGGCAGGTGCGTCCCTTTCATCTTTGACTTTTTCAACCCAGCTGGCGGGGTCTGGCAAAACTTTAGATCACTTTGCATTTCATTTGGCATTAGCACACTTGAAGTAAGAAAGTTTATGCCTGGAAACAGTTGGTCAAGATCTGAAAGTAGAAAATATTAAATCCAGACATGGTGAGCTTTTAAAAGAGCAGGAATTTCATGGAAATAAAAACAGTCTAGTCCATTAAGTTCCTCTCATGGATTTTTATGAGAATAATTATTAATACTGTTGAAAATTATACTCACGAAACATGCGTTAATGGGAGCTGTGCTGGCTGCTGCCAGAAAAAACGCAACCTTTACAGCTCATTTGGAGACAGAAATATTCAACAAAGTAGCCTACAGGGCGCATAGGTTCGTGTGGTGCAGGCTTAGACTAACTTAACATATGCCCTCTGTAGCCCTGGTATTGTCCAAAACCTAATGCCCATAATAAAAGAGAGAAAAATTGGACCCCAAGTGGCAAGGATTGTAAGCCCTTGGAATTTTCCTAATCAGAGATATTCAGCTATTTTTAGTTTATAATGTTTAGTCAAATAGCAACAATGATTTTTCTTCTTTTTTCCAATTCAGCTGCACACTGTGTTGGAGGGGGTCTTGATGGCCTGTGACCTTGCCTTTATCTGTCGGTCTGTCACCACTGGTCTTCAAAGTACAGCTTAAAGGATCTGAGGCTTCTGTGTGGCCTTGATGTGATCTGCTTTCCTGGTAAAGTTTTTCATTAACGGGTACTTTTTCAGGCTGGCTGGAGCTAGCTTTGCCTGCTCTGTGGGATGCTGCTGGCTCAGGGACTCTCCTGACCCCCACAACCAGGTTTAATAACCCGGCGTGGCCTGCTTTTGCAAGCTTTGTGTGCGTGGTGGCTGCTGCTCCCTGCCCTGGTGAACAGGCTCCTTCTTTTCTCCTCCTGCCTCCAAAATCTCCATCAGAGGCTCTCAAAAGAGGAAATATTATTTGAAGTACAGTTGGTTAGATACAGTGACAGAGCAACAAGCTCATTCATCTGCAGAGCTCCTACCTGTCCTTCCCTCCTGCCTGCATTCCTATTGCTGCTGTGTCAGCCATACATTTCTTTTCCTCTGAATCTTGAGAGCACATACCTAACAAAGAGCAGTCATACTGCATCAGGCCACTGGTCCAGGTAGCCCAGTATCCTGTCTCCAACATTTGCCAGAAGCGCCTGCCTAGGGTAGATTGAAAAACAGGATAAATGTGCATGATACCCTGATGGCAGCAACTTGTGGTTCAGGAGCTTTTTGAGCCAGAGCTGTCTTCTCTGTATTCGAAATAGCTTAATGGAGTTTTCTTCTACGTCCAGTAGAGTTTTAAACTCTCTCCTGTCCTTTCTATTAAAAAAAGGGCAAAAATCTGTTCTGGGGGTGTGTTGTTCACTTACATGATCCCTACATTTGAGTGTCGTTTTGTGGACACTTGGAAGCAATTGCTGGTGAGGCTAAGAGACCTATCTCAGTCACCAAAGGAAACCAGTTTGTTTATGCATCCACGTCTGGAGCAGAGGACTGTGCAAGATGACTGGAAAGGGTGAGTATGAAAAAAAAACTGTCATATCTATGGGTGGGTCTAGGGGACACTGATCTTTCACTGATGTGACAGATGGAACTGGCTCGTTCCTCTCAATTAGAGCATTACCACACTGCTCCTACAGTATGTTCTTGCAGAGAGACTTTCTCACTCTGATTTTGCTGCAACACAAAGATGGACTGCCAGTTCTGTGTGTTGTGTCCACCAGTGAACCTGTTGGCACAGCAGGGATTGATCGAGTGGTGTCCCTGCTCTGCAGGACCCCAGAAAATGGGCTTCAGCTTCTTCACTTAGACTGCTTTGGTCTCAGCCAGTTGGGGACCCCATGGAGCACTTCTGGAGAGGTCCAGACTGGTTACTGAGCATCTGTGTGGGGAAAAGCAGCCCCTATCTGTGAAAGAGTATTCTGGGGCCTCCTGTATTACAGACCTGACCAGTGACACACAGCAGCTCCTTTCCCCCACTTCCCGCAGAAGGTTCTAACTAGCGCTCACTCTAAATCCAAGAGATGGGAAGAAGGACACCTCCAAAATGTTTCATTTGCTTTAGTGCAGTTTGTGTGGGTGGCAGGCCAGAGCAATTAGCAGTATGCAACAAGATGCCTGCTATTTTCATTGGAGTGTCTTTCTTTACTACATGTCAATGCAAACCCAGAGCCATTTTTCAGAGTTTGCCAATGGCTATAACTGAAAAGGCATGAATTGCCCTCAAGAGATTCCCCACTGCTCTGCATTATTATCTGCTGGATGGCAGCTCTATAGGCCATGTATAATTTTTTTTTTCAAATAACCAGTTAATTACTAAATAAAACAACCCAGCTTTCAAGCTGATTAGCCTAGATTAATGACCAGCAGCATGTTTCACTCTCCTCAACAATTTATCATGGAAAAGAACTATGTCTTTAATGATTTAGGTACCTGGTCTATTGAGGCTTGCTTCAATCTGTACAGCCTCCAATTTGATTTAATTGCTCTTCTTAGTTTGTGACCTGGAAAAAACCAAGTGACAGCTCCCATTAGCAAAGCCCAGCTTGCAACTCGCTTGCAGTGTTACAAAGGCTCACTGGGTGTCTTTCTCTGCTGACTTCATTAAGAAGATATATAGAGGTCAAGTGTCACTTTGGCACAGAACAAGTACCACGCCATTTATCAGCTGAAACAGGTTGAATCAACCTGTGTATTTTATTTAAGTTTAGGTTCATTCTTTTTTCCTCCTACAGTTTTTAAAAGATGTTTTTAGAAGCTCCTTGTTTTGTTTAAACTACGACTGCATTTACAGACTGGTCTTAAGGCATTAATTGCCCTTCAGTTATTGTTACTTTGGCATCAAAACTTTGGCATTGCACTCCTCTACAGTTATTCAATAAAAGATCTTTTGTTATAAGGGCCTATTCAGGACCCTTGAGTTTACTTCCTAATTAATATTAGACTTCCTCGCAGTTGTGCTCTGGAGTACAAATGCTCACTTCCCAAGGATGTTGCTGCAAAGGCACACTGAATGTGTCTTTAAGAGCATCCTGAATTACTGACTTATTATTGGGAAAATCCCTGAAGTCTTCACTTAGCCAAAACTCCCACTTAAGACAATGGGCCTCTGGGAGTTGTCTCATCATTAACTGAGCTCCAGCAGTTGTCTGGCACTCAGTGAACTAAGTCATGGTCACTGCCCCTCAGAGTTTACCATCCACACTAGAGACAAAGACTAAAGAAGGCTGAGAAGATAATGAGGCAGTGTGAGCTGGAGTTCTCGAGGTGTTCAGGAGGGGGTGGGGGGACCACTCCTAACAGCAGTAGTCACTGTAGTATTGTTAAAGGCAGATTTTGGCGTGAGCTGTTGCTAATGGGCTCTTTTATTGTGCTTTTTCAGCAGAGAGGCCAAAACAGCTTAAGTCCCTGTTACGTCCTCTCCTTCTAGGGAGATTTGTGGCCCTCCCGGACTGGGGAGCTGGTTGCTGAAGGGGGTTGCTTTGCAGTGTCTTGATCTTGGATTTTCCATCTGAGGGCAAGGTACAGTCAGGCTGAGGTTTTAGATCCCTGAGGTTAAATTGCCTGGTGGCAAGGCCAGGACAAGCCCATCATAGACACTTGGATAAATGCTTGTGTGGTACCGGGCTGTCCCTCGCTGCAGCTCCCTGGTACCAGCTGTGCAAACCACCAGCCAGGTTATGTGGGGGAAGATCTCTTGTGAGGGACAGAATCACCACGCCAGTAACATCAGGTCAGGTGGCAGGAGCATTTCCTGTGCATAGTAAGGCTCACTCCGTGGTGCTGGTCCATGAGGGGCCAGGAGAAGAAACCTGGAGGACTAAGGGGCACTGATGGGCTGGTGAGGAGGAGAAGGGTTTGGAGAGAGCAGAAGCTGTGGTTTGCACCTAAGGAAAGGCCAGGTGGTGAAATGTTAAGTGTTTTCACAGGGAAATTATTACCTTGCTGGAGGGAATGGGGGGTTAGCAGGCTCACAAAGCAGCCATATAGCCCAAGTCCCCTTTTTTTTTTTGCTATCAAAAGCATATCAGGCCTAGGAGGGGATGGCTATGACTGCCTGGCATACATTCTTAGGGAGCTCAGACAAATCTATTTTTTTTCTTCCTTGCCACAGGAAGGTAATCCTTTTAGCAAGAAGGCAGAATCTCGGAGAAGGGTGGATGGGATTCACTGGTACCAGTGTGAGCATCGTTATCAACGTCCTGGGACCTTTGTCAAGTGTGCCATAAAGATTCCTACCAAGCCTGCTAGAAAGCTCTAAAGGTTAACAGTCCCTTTGATCCACCCTCTATATAAGCCTTATTAATGCTGCGTCCCCTTGGTGCTCCATGGACATTGAGCTGTCATATTACCATTTCTGGAGAGAGGACTCTTACCCTACCAGAAAATTCCTTCTCAAAGAAATGTAAAATTACTTCATTTCATATAATCCTTGCCTCTACTCTCAGGGGAAAAATACAGTACTAGGTTCTAAGAAGAAGGAAAAAACAGGGCCTATGTAGCAGAATAACTCCCTGCAGGCAGCTTCGGAGTTCCTTTTTCCTGTGGATAGGTACATGCATATACCTCCATACCCTGTGGATGAATGACCTTAAGTGTAGAATTTTATATAACTGAGCAATTGAGGATTGCTGGTTTATTTGCCAAGCATGTATGTGAAATATGGGTAAAACGTGATCAAGTCACTGTATTTTTCACCTATCTGTATTCCTGCAAATAGAAACTCGTACGTCCTTATGGTATGACCCCGTGCAGAAAAGAATAAACCTGTTTCCACAGAGAGCCCTTGCCCTCAGAGTGTTGGTGCAGGAACCTCTCAAACAGCCCTCATTCCTGAGAGCTGTGTAGCAGGACAGGGGACCTGAATGGGAGATGCTGGTGGCAATAGAGAGTGCGACTGCTCGTGGCTCTATCTGATGTGGGTCTGTCTTAATCACCTTGCAATGGTCACAAGGCTTCAACCCCCTGACCCCTTCTTTTGCCCGAGCTCTCCCGCTGCTTTGAGCTATTTGATCTGCATGTGAACCCAGCTGTGAGTGAATGTGGACAGGTGTAAAGCCCTTCCCTAATCCCCTGCCTGTGCACCTGGGTTCCTATGCTACACTTTGAACATGTGCCTCAGATCTTCATTTTGGGAGGTAAGAGCCACTTCTCGTCTGTGCAAGCTGATGTCTTATATGTGCTTTTGGGGTTTCCCTAAAGCAGCCCAAAATCTCCTAATCCTCCCTTTCTGCCTCATATTTCCTGCTGGTTGCACTCCTGAGACCTGGTGTTGACTAATGGCTCATTTTTGTCACAGGAGAAGGTGGGTGTTTGCTTTTGTAGCGAGCATAGCTGCCACCAGCTGACAGCAGAGACGTGTGACAGAGCCAGCGTTGGTCCCAGCTGCTGATGTCGGCACCATTTGAGTGAGAACTGACACAAGGGCTGCATGAGGGCAACAAGTCAGCCAGAGTCACCTTTGCTGCCTGCAAGCAGCTATCGGTGCTGAGCGGTACAGACCTCTCAAGGGAGAAAGAGGAGAAGGGGAGGTCTCTCCCATTTCAAACTCTCTCCTGTTACTAATGGGGACAGGTCACTGCCATGGGAATAAGGCACGAGGCATTGATTCATTGAGCTTTTTCTTGTAATGCTGTAGACCTTCATTAATGTTCCCAGTTGTGCTTTCTGCAGTTCACAGTGGGGCCACTTAATGACATAAAGAGCTTAATAAGGAGAAGCTGTGGTCACAGCTGAGGGGAAGGGTCTGGCTTACTGCTGCCAAGGGTTGCGTTGTTTATCACATGCAGCATCAGCTTCTAAATGTTTCTTACCATTGGGACTGAGAATCACATTGCGAAGAAGGTTATCCAGTAAATCTGGCAGGGCAGAAATAGAGACCAAGAAGAGAGCATGTCGTAGGACCATAGTGGTCTCCAAAAGCTTTTGGCAGGTATCTGGAGGGGGCTGTTTGCTGTTATGAACTGTGATTGTGCATTGGCCATGGTCGTGAGGTATTATGAGCTGTGCAGTGTTGTTTTCTACTGGAGTGTTTTTTCTACCTGTTCTGCCCTCTTCCCTGGGGGGATCCCGTTGCTCTAGGCAAGGAGTTTGCTGTTGCTGGGCCTCGTGCTATGGAACTGGGGGAGCCCAGAGCCCTGGGAAGGGTGAAGGAGCAAGCAGAGGGAGGAATCTGCTGTATCTGTGAGAATAAGGAGCCACAGAGAAGACTATTCTGCATGCTGTCCCTAGTGAAACCATCAGGTGCGAATATACTACAATTTATCTTTTCTACTTGTTGAAACTATCCCACAGTATGTATTATTTGCAAGCATAGTTGAAAAATAATAGTATAAATATATCTAAGTAGATTTTCCTTTACTTACGTGAACTGACTTAGCTCATGCCTTCCCAGGACTTGCTAAGCATTAACCTTTCCAACAGTATTTCAGCTGGACAAGTTTACTTTCTAGCTGGAGCTTGGACAGGCAGATTAACCCCAAGTAGGTTATGATAGTTCCAGATCTGGAAGGCCTTATTTCTGTGGGAGAAAATCATTGTGTCAGGCCACAATTCAGATGCACATTTTTCAATCTTTCCTCCAGATCTCTACCCAAATGCCCCTCTAGCAAAGCATGTTGAGCCTTTGCCATCATTCAGGATACCTCCACTGGGATATCGATGTGCAGGTGGACAATTCTGTGGCGAGGGTAGCAGTGAGGTGCTGAGCACGCTTTCCTATTAAACATAGCTATAAGCCTAGTTTTCATCTTAGTTTGAATTGATGCTCAGCATTTAGAGCAGAGCAAGTATTAATGGAAGGTCATCTAAGGCTTCTCTGGAGCACAGTTATGGGGCTATTTCAAGCTTTCTGCAAGTCGTAAATTGTCAAGAATCTTGAAGTGAAAGTGTCTGCAAGGCTGCTGGACCACCTGCCTTCCAGAACTGCTTCTTGCATGCTAAATTTAGAAATTCATCACCTGAGACCAAAACTTCCAAGTGTTTGGAATGCTTTCCAAGACTGAAAGCATTACCAGAGGCTAAAGGTTGGATCATGTCATGAGCATAAAAAGCATGCAGATGGAGTTGCTTCTGGCTCTGCAATGTATAACCCCTACGTGGGCTGATTTCCCAAATGACGCTGTTTCTCATGCTTGTTCCCATTAGTCAGAGAGTCACTGCGATCAGGCTCACGTCTCTGTGTGCACAAACTGGGACATTGTGCTCATCTAGTTCATTCTTACCCCACATACAGCAGATCTGCCCACTTGGTTTAAAGAGTTAAAGGGTCTTTGGCTACATTGGCTTTAATATCCCATGGAGGATCAAGCTCTCATTTCAGTGAGTCCCGCTTTCCTCCTGCAGTTCATGCTCTCTAACATCTTTCTTTGCTCCTCTCACCTTTCTTTTCCCCACAATTTAAAGGCACTTGATTTAAGTTCAAGAACTTTTGAGGAGGGGAAGAGAGGCGATAACTGATTCAATGAAAACTGGAGCTCTTACTTATGCTTTTCATCCTAGTTTTCAGGTGTGGCATCCAGGTAACTTTTGTGCCCTGGGATTTGCAGTGAGTCTAATAGCACCAGGAAAACTCTCCTTGCCAGTAGCAGCGAGCTGGGGATTTACTTTGTTCACAGAGATCCGTGTTGCAGCACTACATGCCACAGCTCTGCTACATCCCTTCCACGCCGGGCATCCTTCAATCACCCTTCTTCCACTCAGGCTGTCACTCTCTTGCTGCTTAAATGTTTTTATTTCAAGGAACAAAAGTAAGTCAAAGGGGAATCATTTTTAAAGCAGAACTAATCCCTAGACTTGGTAGGGCTCCTAAAACAGGGATTCCCTTTGCTGAGGCAACCATAATTTTTTCTGGGGTGGTGTTGCTATAGAGATGGTGTCCGATCTCTCTCTGTTAATATTGCCCTTTTGGAAGGGCCCTGAATAGGCGCTGATGTAGGTAAATGTATGCAGTGACACCGAGCGGGTGATTTTATTCTGACAAATTCCTGCAACGTTTGTTTCCAGGCTTGTCTAAGGGCCGGGACGCAGTGTTGGGCTTTTTGTCCCACGTGCTGCCCTCGCGGGGAAGGAGTTAATGGAAGCCTTGTTCGGAGCCGCTGGGGCAGAAATTTTTTGCTGAGGGAGACAAAAGCCGACTGGGCCACCTCAGAGGTTGCTTTGGGAAGGCTGTCTCTTGTGGGCTCTCAAAGGAAACGGGAGATAACACTCGGCCCAGGAGACTCATCGAGCGTTTTCAAGCACCCTCCTCCCTGCCCTGCTGCCCTGGGCTTGCACATCTGCCTCCTGCAGCATCTTTTCTAGGGTGGCAGGGAGGGAGTTTCTCCAGAAGACATTAATTAGAGCTGTTTTTTCACAGCCTGGCAAGAGAATAATTGTGAGCGCTGTGAGATGTAGCCTGGAGATGCTGTCAGAGCAGGATGGCTGCGATGGGCCAAGCAGCAGAAAGCAGCAGCAGGAAAGGGCACAACATGCCTGTGCTTGACCTCAGGGCTGTGTGGGCTGGTCCCAGCACAGCAGGGCTGTCTGGGCACCCATCTCTGCTCAGCTGTGATTGTGCCAGCAAATACAACTGGGAGTTGAGCACGGATTGAAAAAGCAGCATCTAGGCTGCCAGCCCCAAAGCTGCGTGTCAGCGGCTCGCTGGTTTTGTTTGATTTGGGTATTTGTGTGTTTTCTGGGTACTTGTGTGTTCCCAAGGGGGCTGCAACTCCTGGAGTCACTTGATTATGACAGATCATCAGCCGCACTTTGTGGAAATGTGTTCATGGGGTCCAAGAAAGATTGCACACCGTGAAGGCTCTGAGGTGCCCACTGAGGATCACATGATGCAGACACAGGATCCCCACCGAGCTCCTTCTAACCCAGACCATGCTGGAGGTCCAGCTTCAGCAGATTGTCACCCTTGGGACTGGGAGCACAGTAACAGCAAGGTGTATTAGGGCAGCTGAATAATCCCTGAGGGTAGAGGCAGGTTGTTCTGATGCCGAAAACCTCCAAGACAGGACTAGATAAAGCACTCAAACCCAAAGTCAGGCTGGTAGTGCTTCACACCTGCTGCTCTGCTCTCTGGGGACAACAACATTTCAGCAAAAGGAAAATGGATTCGGCATAAATTTATCAAAGAGCAACGGGATCTTCAGAACCGATCAATACTTGATCACTATAAAATATGACCTTATGATTCTACCAATTTATAAGAAGAAATTTTTTCTAATGAATAAATTATTGGATTTAGACTGTTTCTGCTCTATAAGTGTCCTAGTTTTTCACATGTTCTTCCTAAGTTTGGGGGGTTATTTTCCAATCTGCCTGGGAGCTACACTATTTTGTGGTGAGTGGAATGTGAAATAACCTTTCCGAGTTTTCCTCTTTAGCAATACAGGCAGTCATAACACTGTTCTTCTCACTGGGACTGAGGGTCTCTTGTTGTACAAATAACGAGATCAATCCAATTGAATGTTGGCATTTGTAGTGCAACATATTTGAGTATTACCTCAGTTGTGGTATTGATGTAGAGATTATTAATCAAAGGCAGCCCATGGGCTCTGATCAATAGAAGACTCCAGGCTTCTGGGTTTTTTCTTTCTTTCTTTTTTTTCCCCCTCCCTTCTTAAGCTCTTCATGCACGCAAAGCTGCCATTTCATTGCTACTTTTTGCAGAGAGAGGTACCAGCTCTTCAGAGAGATCAGCACAGAAATAGTTGTATTCACACGAGAAATCAGGGTTAGCTCCGTAGGACAGTTGCGATGCTCAAATGTTGGTTGTACTGTATGGAATGCTTTGAGGCGTGTCAGAAAGAGCAACGCTATGGAGGTGTAAAACACAGCTCTCATTAGGATGGCTGTTGTGCAGGGCAAGCAAGACCCTTCCTGTTGTCACAGAATCACAGAATGTTCAGGGTTGGAAGGGACCTCAAAAGATCATCTAGTCCAATCCCCCTGTCAGAGCAGGATCACCTGGAGTAGGTCACACAGGAATTCACATGAATTAAATTTCTCATAAGCCTTAATTGACAGAAGCATGTATTAGGTGGGCATGCATATATGCAGGTATCTACCCTTAATAAAAATACACCATTGTCACTATGAATTTAGTAGGAGCAAACTGGATAACAGAAAAGGGGAAAGTCTCTGCTTATGTATTTGCAGTGGCTGCTGGTACAGAGCAGGGAACAAAGCCATCTGGAGTGTCAGCTAATCTCTCCCTTGGACTGTGCGCCTTGTCAGCTGGACAGCGGTTTGGCAAGCACTTGTGTCTGTGACAGGGCATGTATTCACGTGAGCTTTACCGTTGGGCTCAGGGAGGCTTCTCACGTGCGGAGGCTTTTGCAGAATGGAGACCCTAATCCAAGGAATTTTGTCGGGGTTTTTAAGGACTTCCCCTGAGCCCCGTGTTGCATGCCTACGTTAGTAGGCAAGTAGGGTTTCTCTTACCTTGAGAGCTGAGAAGGCTGTTTGTTGATTTACTTGTTGCTTTTTGTTTTAATGAAAGGGCTCGTCTTTCTAAATACACAGGCATAACTTCCATTTGCTCTCCTGGGTCTGGTGGCCCGCAGAGGACCACAGAGCCTTGATTCTGCTTGCACAGTGTATGATTCCTTTGTAATGCAAACCTAGCAGAAGTGAAGTTACAGCTCCCAACCCAGATCATTTGCAGCCGTATAGCTAAGCAAGAAGCCACTCTCAATAGAACATAACAACATTTTCAGCTCTCGTAATTAATGCCCAAAGCGATACAGTACTCGTTACGAAGTGGATCTGGCTGGGTGACTTGGGGATACTGTGACTTAGGGATGACACCAGTTCTACGGCCTAGAAAGCTTAAAAAAAAAAAAAAGGAGCTTTCTAATATATTATTGCCATTTAAGAGAAATAAGAACTGAAAAGCAGCTGTCAAGCTTTAATTTTCTGGCTAATGAATGACTATGAATCCATTCTTTAATGATTCTTGACCCTAGAAACAAAATGTATTAGCACTCTCAGATTTTGCACAGTAGTGCTAAATGGGGCATGTAATGTACTAATTTAGCGCCTCTTTAGCATAATCACAACCTACATGCACAGCTACATTTCCTTGGCAGGCAGCTTTCATAAGACCTGCAAAGAACTTACGTAGGACATTTCACCCTATTATTCATTTCACTGATGACTGTGAATCGATATATGGGATTTTTTTTTCCCCTGTCCTACCCTTTTCCACGGAAAAAGCATAAAATCATCCATTGATCTTCATGGAGTGATTAAAATGGCAAAAATTCTGTGCTTTTCTCTACCTGCAAAGGGGACATATCTGATTTTACTATGTGTTTAATCTGTGAATCTAAAAGCCCACAAAACCACTGAGTCTGGGTATAAATCCTACTTTCCAGGAGAAGTACAGGGTCAAACAGAATGAACTGCATTGTCCGAAGGCTATATCTAGCATAATACTTTGAAAGAAGCACATGATAACTATTCCTGCTAAAATGAAATTTTATTTTGAAAAATACAGTTTTCAAGGTCATCATCCTAGAAATATGTTTAGCAATGGCTTGGCCTGACTGTCCCATTCGGAAAGAAAGCAGCCTGAGAGATGAAAGCACTTGATGACTCCCAGTTTCCTTTTTTTGGCTTCCCTTTGGTCCCTGCTTGACTTTTGGGACACAGAAGAGCACAGTATGGTTATTTTGTAACATCCGTAGCCAAGAACATTTCACCTAAGCATCCACTGAAATACCTGTGGTATGCCTTGTTCAACAGCTTCTTCCATTTTTTTGTGATATTTTTGTTTTCTATTAATTCTAATTGTAGTCTCTGCTCATAGAATCATGGTATGGATAAGGTCAGAGGTACTTCTGGAGATCATCTCTTCCAACACCCTACTCAAAGCATGGTCAGCTAGGGCCGGTTGCCCAGTATTGTGTCCAGTTGGGTTTTGAATATCTCTAAGGATGGAGACTCCACAACCTCTCTGGACAACTTATTCCAGTGTCTGGCTACCCTCACAGTAAAAATGTGTATGTTTAAGTGGAATCTGTGTGCCAGTTTGTACAATTGACTCTCGTCTTTTCACTGGACATCACTGAGGAGAGCCTGGCTCCATCTTTTTACACCCTCACAGCAGATACCTACACACATTAATAGGATCCCCCTGAGCCTTCTCTTTTCCAGGCTGAACAGTCTCAGCACCCTCACACCCTAAAAGTCCAAACAAACTGCAGAGAGCAACATTGACGATGAAAGAGCAGCTCTGAATCCTTCTTTAGACTGTTCTAGCCAGGGTTTTGCTCTCCTCTGTCATCTCTGTGCTGTGAATTGTTGCAATGGATGAGCCCTTTGGAGAGGCCATTTCCAATGTGCTTTCAGGATGGATCCAGATGGAGCTACAAACATCCTGAAGATGTTATTGTAACACCACAGGATCCTTGTAGCAGTTTTCCTGATTCTACCTGGGTTACGCAGATGCATAGGCATGTCCACAAGCATTTTTTTACAAGATCAGGCCCCCCTGTCTCCACAATGCAGTTAAGCTACTTATTATTTATTATTTTAGCATTTACTTGGTATAAATGACATTGGGACCACAGCAAGGAGTGCCACACACCTGTGTGGCCTACGGTGGGCAGAGCAGTGTGCGTGCCATGCTCCCACTTGGGATTTGTCATAAAAATCAATCCTCCCTAAGCCCCATTTACCCCTGTGTGTGGGTGCAGCTCTGTCTGGACTGGGAGCTCAGAGTCCCTGCCCACAGCCCCAAAGGCAATCGATTGTGACCGATAAGGGCACCTAGGGGAGACAACACACAAGCAAACACACCTCATGCTAGAAACAGACCATCTCCACAGTTAGAGAAGGTGTGAAGCTCTGCACCTCTTCCTGCTCCTTGAGCATCTCAGTGCTGCTGATGGTGTTCAGCCAGTTATCATGGCCAATCCCTTTCTACAGGTTTTTATTTCCATGTGTAGGCTGTGCTTTATAGAGGAAAAACCTGGAGCCATGCCAGGCTCTTTACAGAAATTCAGGAAAAGGAAATGGGATTGTTAAATGAAATAGACTGGTGCTGACCTAGGAGTTCCTGAGGCAGGCTGTACAGGCTGATGATGTTTGCCACCTCCGCAAGCCGTACCGCCCGATCAGAGAGGCCCTGTCTGCAGGGAACACCTGGCAGGGCTGGGGCCCAGTCTAGCAGCTGGCATGACAAGCATGAGGTCTGCTCTTGGTTGTCCCGATGAGAACGCAGACAGGCCAGAGCTCTGTATTACCTTGTATTTCTGTTGCATGACTAAATGCCAGAGCAAAGATGCCTGTGTGAAAAATTTGCCTTTGGTGAAAAACCGAGCCCTGTTGCCCTCTTAGATAAGGCTCTGATTTCTAGGGAGGGTCATCTGTGCTCAAGGCACAGCACTGCCCAGTATTTGATTGATACTCGTTCTCAGGGTGTCATGAGCTGCCCCAGCTGTGTCTGTTGCTCCTGAGCCTGTAATTCCCACAGACATCCAGGATGAGGTCTTTGGAAGCAGGAGTGTTCGAGGGGAGATTTCCTGTATGTCGTTAATACTGTTCCCAAACTGCAGAAACACAACACATAATTGCTACATCTGAAACTCCTGAGCTGTGCTATTAGCAAGAAGTTAACAAGCAATCAGGTTACAATTGTTGCAGTTATTTTTAATAACAAATAAGGAGAAATTGGGTCTCTCCAGAGATAGTTCACAAAGAGTAAAATTTATACTGAGTTGACCAAGTAGCTTTTTTCCTTTCATCTCCAATAACAATTAATGTTAAGACATAATTACACAAACATTTATAGACCATAAGGAGGTTTCTGTGATAGGTTCTAAATAAATGAGTATTAGAATAATAATTAACTAGTGCTGCTTTGTGATGTGCACACTGATTACTATGTGTGGATGTGGAAACAAGCCACATCTCACTGATGTCTGTTCTGCTCTGAATAGTCAAATCTCTCGACTCCAGTTAAGACCCTCTTTTCATATACTAATATTTAAGGTGATGGCTGTCTCATAATACTGACTGCAAGCCTTGAAATGTGTCTGAGCCTGAGGACTCTCCAAGACACACAGAAATCTCTTCAGCACGGCTGAACCCCTGCTGGTAGGTGAGTGGGGAACACAAGCTCCCTGCTGTTCCTGGGAATGGGGTGGGAAACTCCAACATCCTTCACAGAGCCCAAAACCTGGTACTTAAGTGGTGCCCAGGGCTCTCTGTTGCTTGGCAGCTGGTGTGAGGCATGCTGCCCCTCAAGAGGATGGAGGGAAGTTGTGCTGGAAGTTGGACTATCAGATGTGTCTTTTGGAGCCACAGACTGCAGAGCTCAAATTGTGGGTCACTGGGCCAGGACCATAAGAAAATCACAAGATGTGTATTTAAGATTAAGTTTTCTACGTGTGTTCTCCCCCTTGAAGCCCTCTGTTCTGGAGATTTCAGTACCTTTGACAAAAAAAAGGCTCAGCTCTTTGACCAGCTGGACTCAGACTTGGCCTCATCACCCTAACTTAAACCTCATTTGCCTGCCAGTCCTCTCCCTCCTGCAGCCTCACCCAGCAGATGGTGGGACCAGCTTCAGCTGAGGGTGAACAAGTGCACTGAGATGTGGGTGACGGGGAAGGCTCTCTGAAATCCCGCTGCCAGCCCGGAAAAGTGCTGCCTTTCCCTATAGCTAGTGGCCTGGCTTGCAGGGTGAAGGATGGGAGGGGACAGAACTGTGGGTGAGGTTCCCTGTGAGGAGCACTTACAGCTTTGTAAGGATTTGGTATGACCCTGGGCCCAGCCCAGGGAAATGCTCAGAGCAGCTGGTCCTGGAAAATGCCGGTGTTTTGCCACGTGAAAAGCGATGTGTGAACTGGCAGCTTTTCACTGAGCTGGGCAGCAGAGGCTGAACCATGCTCTCAGCAGAGATTACTCAGTGCCACTGCATGCACTGAGGTGTCAGCCCTCACCCGGTGCAATGCTGCACTCCTTTTTATTTCTTTTTTTTTTAAAAGAAAAAGTGGATTCTTTCACACATGTACTATTTAACTGGGAAACCTGGATGTGATTTCCATGCATCCATGTAACTATTTAGGAAGGCAGGAACAATATCCTGGGCTGCTCGGAGATGCCCTGGCTGATGCAGCAGATCCCTTAGGAGATGAAGGAGGTGAGTGAGAAGCAGCCATTCTTGCCCACTCTGGGTGCCAGTGGCACCCAAACCCAAAGCTAAACCCATTGAGCAGTCAGCACGGGCTGTCCCCTGGAAGCTGCCAGGCTCAGCCCTGTCCCCCAACACCTGCAGCCCGGAGAGGTGGGTGCCCTGCACCCCATCCTGGGTGGCACGTCCCACTCGTGCTCTCGGCAGGCTCCTGTATGTTTTTGTGACAACAGAGGGCACCAGCGACCCTTGCTAACGCCGGGCTCTGCCCTGCCTGGCTCCCCGGGACACGCAGGGCTCTCAGGGCACTTTCAGACCCATGGGAGGAAAGAGCCTGCGAACCAAACCCATCCTGCTCCTCGGGTTTTGGTGGATGGATGTGGCGGGGTCGGCGGCTCGTTCCCGCCGGGATGCAGGGGCATCAGTGATAACGTGCGAGTGCGAAGAGCGATGGTTTGGGAGCAGCCCATGAAGGCGCGTGTCAGTGCAGTTCACGCTGCATGGCTGGGAGCAGCGAGGGCCCTGGGAGGGCACCTGAGAACCTTTTCGAGTCTCCAAATGGTCATTCTGCACCTCCAGCCCAGCAGGACCTGATCCTGCCGTCTGCACCCAAGCAGAAGCCACTGAAATGTGGTAATCTCAGGTTAATCTGCAACGAAATGGCGCAGATCAGAAGCTGGGCCTGAATATCCCCTGCGTTACACCAGCGTTCAGCCTCACTGACAGCTGAGTAACACGGGAGATTTATCTGCAGCGAAGCCTGTAGGGACAACCCTGAACTAGCTCCAGGCTGCTCCACTCCAGCACTGGTGCCAGAATAGGAAGGAGCCCAGAGCAGGTTGGCTGCTGGAGCATGAAATCTCCAGCAAATCTGAGCTGCTGAGGTTAGGGGGTTAGCACTACGGGAGCTGGTCCTTGAAGAGGTAACCCTTGTAAAGTGGAGGGCAGACTGGCTGTAACCCTGCTCTGTGCAGTAGGAATGGGGCTGCTTCCAGCCTGCTCTGTCCCTGACTTGCCTGCTCTGGCAGGGGGGTTGGACTAGATTTTTTGAGGTCTCTTCCAACCCCTAACATTCTGTGATTCTGTGATCCTCTCTCCCTCCACTTACCCACTTGTGTTTATCACTGCTGCAGGTGTGTTCAGCTACAGGATGCCCACAGAAGGATGCAGAGAAGTTGAAGCTGGTTTTGTTGCTTTTCTGAAGCACTACTATCTAAACAGGTAAGCAGCAGGCACTTTTGGTGATAACCCACTGCTTTTGATCACTATATCACATGGCAAGATAATCAGGGAGTACGAGAACAAAATCCAGGCACAAGTACTTCTGATGAACAGCCCCTTTAGCCAAATATCCTGATTTACTGCTGTTGTAAAAGCAGAACCAGGCAGTGATTCCGTTCCTGCTTTCTTCCATGCAGCGCCGGGACAGAGTTCATCTCTGCTCTGGTTTGTGGGATGCTTTTTCTTTGTGTCATTTTAATTTGTGTGAGGAAGATGAAGGGAGAATAAACAATGATGGAGTAGAAAGGGCTTTAAGCAAAGAAAAAATATGTCATGCAGTACTGAAATTGTCACACGACCAAGTGACATTAACAGAACTACTTGCAAGAGTGAGAGCTCCTCACTCAATCCCTTGAGTAAGGGTCGAGTGGCAGAGCGGACGGGTCCTGGCAGGATCAGGCCACAGAGCTGTGCGTGCGAACCGTAACCCAGAGTCTGTGCTGAGGCTTCAGCCTCTCCGGTTGTGCAAATTTGATCTATCTTGCTTATTGTAGCAGGACTATTTGCATACCAGAAGATTTACTCACATGAGCACAGGACATTGGCTGCTCTGTTTATCCACAGCCTAGAAATATGAAGGTCCCAAGTTTCTTCCACTGCCAGGGGACATGTGAAAGCTTTGAGCACATGCTATGGAGATAAGTAGAGACATATGCTTTATGCCAGGCCAAGATGTTTTTATAAAGAGTTTCTGGTCGCGTCTGGTAAAACATTTAATAACTTTTCTGCCAGCAGCCAAAAGGCAGTCAAATGTTTAAAAGCAGTAATAAAAGTTCCTGTGTGAGTCAGAGTCCTACAGAAATCCTGCTAGTGAATTTCCCCATGGTAGCCTGCAGGACTATCGGAAAAAAATACCACAGAACTCTGTTGGTATGAGGTATTTTTTAACAAGTCCTTGGAAGTGGCATGGAATGTCCCTGCAAAGCCCCTGAAACCAGAAACCAGGCTGTGTGCAGTCTAAACAGCAACTCTGGTATTTTTTTCTTTAATAACTATAGCCACAAATCCTAGGAAGTCACAGAGGCCAGTTTCAGTGTGACTTTTTTGTAGTGTCTCCCTTGCTTATAAAGGACTGTGCACAAGTATGTGTTCCATCATACTGGAATGCTGGTGCCACAGATGGAGCCCAACGCTGCCCTGCCACGTGCCTGGCCTGGGCTCAGCTCTCCGCTCTCCTGTCCTGCCTAGCTCTGCTCTTGTAGTGCTACTGAAGTACCTCTTCTTTCCCTTTCAAAGTCCTCAGGTGATCAGTTTCTGCTTGAAAAGTGCAATGAGATCCTAGGCTTCTTTGGAAATGAATCTCATTAAGATACAAGGCCACGAAAGCTTCTCTGACAAATCTTCCCGTTGCTAAAGCCCTGCCAGTAACCGGTGTGTCCTGGTGTGGCTCTGCTGTGGGCAGCATTCCAGAGGCCTGGGGCAGGACAGGCACAGGTATCTCACAGCAGCTCACTCTGACCCCAGGCTCATGGGCTTGGCAGATGCAGGTGTTCACCCTGCTGTTGCTCATCAGGAGATGATGTCAGTGGTGAGGGTAGAGGAGAAGAGGAAGGCTGATGATGCTGGCACCTGCCTGGCACGCTGTGTGCTGCCTGCGAGTACTCTGCCATCTCCGTGCTGAAGTAGAGATGGTTGGTCTCTGATTCCATTTTACAGAATGCTTCCAAACTGCAGTTCGGGTCTGGTTTGGATGCTTTTCTCTGCAGTAGGTAGAGCCCTGCTTGGCCTGAATCACCCTTCCCCACCCCAGGACCTTGCCACTTCTTCAGCAAAAATCTGCTGGGAGCTACCCACTCTTCTTTTGATGTTTTCAGTACTTTTGACTGCCAAAATGTGAAGCAGAATGTCATTTCCCCAAACCAGGAGATCAGGAAATGTTTTTCTTCAACTTGGCTCTGAGAAGGGAGGCAGTTCATGAGGAAAATAAGTGTTTCTCAGAGCTGCTTTGCAGATCCCCCACAGACACACTATGCTGGCATGACAGCATCAGCACAGCACGGGACACCTCACCAGATGAGCTTTGAGCTGGGCAGGATCAGGCTCACACAGGTGTGTGTTGCCACCCTGGACGTCCTAATACCCCTCCTTCTCTTGCAGAGCAAAGCCTGACACAACCTGGTCCCCCTTCCCCACTTCCAAGGCTGTTTGCTGTGAATGTGTGATGTTTAAAACAACCTGCATGCAGGATGAAGGCAGTTGTTCTGCTGGGGATGAAAAATGAATTTTCCGCCTCTGTGCCTACAGAGGGGGCCTGCAAACTGCAGCACGGGTGGTGACACCAAGCTGCTGGCCAGGGGAGCTGGGGAAAAGCTGGGGTTTAGGACCCAGGAGCCCGCCTCGGCTTCCCCATGGCCTTGTCTCGGGCAGAGTGCCCAGCTGCCACAGCCTGCCTGGCCAGCCGCCACCATCCCGAGGTGTCTGACCTCCGAAGACTTGCCCATGGCGGGCTGCTTTGAACAAATGGCAGAGGGAAGAGACAGTGAAAAAGTGTCTGGTTACCCACCTCAGCCTTCTCCGTGCCTCCTCTCCAGGGTGAGAGACCTGCCTTCCCGGGTGTCAGGAGACAGTTTTCCAGGGAAGGTTTGACAGGCAAATTTATGATGAGCCTGTTAGGACTTGTTGCAGATTTTGGGTGACACTTGGGGAAAATGCTGTCAACAACTGCAAGCTTCTCTCCTCAGAAATGCCAAAGTGCTTTTCTGGGCTCAGCTCGCTGCTACAATTCAGCACTGTCAGCGTCTGAGGGAGGAGCTGGGTTTCCAGCAGCACCCTCCTAGCAGCACCGGGATGGATACCTGCACACAGCCCGGCTCAGGGTCTCTGCCTCCAAGGGCGGCCACCGAGCCCTGAGCGCCTGCAGCCCTTTCACACCAGCATGGGTTTGCCCATAGCGGGGGTGATATTCATGGGAGCAGCAAAGGAAAGCGAGGTCCTTCCACCTTCAGATCATCCTAGGATCTATTGAGCAGTTCAGTGTGTTTATGTCCTAATGATGGTGCAGCCCTGGGGCTTGTCTCTTAGCTCCTGGCTGGTTACATCCCAACTGCCAGTCAACCGAAGGGGTCCTGCTCACCGGAGGAGGCAAGGTGCTGATCCAGGCTGTAAAGTTTGTGTTTGTCTCCATTGGCATTTGCATTTTAAGACAGAGGAGAAGTGCCAGGGTCCTGAGGTGGGCAGAGGGGATTTAGGCTACGCAGGGCTCCCCAGTAAGCTTCAAGTTTGTCATCTTCATTTTAAAATCATGCAAATCTGGGATGACACTGAGGACTCCTGCACTTGCTTCTGGATGTACATACGTTGCTTCTGAGGTATAATGAATAATAATAATAATTTTTAAAAAGCATTGGACAAAGCTATTTTTTTTCACGCAAGGAAAAAAGATCTCTTTGTCTGTCAGGGGAAGGTGAAGTGGACAAAAACAGTGGAGCAGCTTGCAAGCGTGCAGCACTGAGAAGACAGCATGTGTCCCATGTGCAAGATCCCCCATCCTCAGCATCCAACCTGGGAGCACCGGCAGGAGAGGATGCTGCACGGTTGCATTGGTCACCTTTGGCTGATGCGATGTACAGATGCTGGTGTTTCCTGTGTAGTGAAGAATTCATGTTCCACAAGAGTCTGCAGGGCCGTGGTGATTCATGGGGAACAGGAATACCTAGTCTTATCTTCAGGGAGAAAACTGCTGAGCCTCAGATTTCAAAGCCCTGGGTTCAGTGGAATTACAGGTTCAAATCCTGAGAGGGTCAAACAAGGTCTTTCTTCCTCTGAGACGAATGGAGTGTCATGCAGTAAATTGCCTATGATTCTCTTTGTTAGATGCTGTGTTACTTTGAAAACGGCATGGTGACAAATCTTGGCTTTCTGCAGAATAAATAACTGCATCATTTATCAAAAGGTTTGCTCTCAGAAATTTTGCCACTCTTAAGGCATCAGAGACTCCTGGGAATGAAGGAGACCGGAGGAACACAAGATGCCACTTTTCTTCCTCCATTTTATTTGACATTTCACTTTTTTTTTTTGCTTACTTGAAAAAGCCCCGGTGAGGAGTGATCCTTGCCCTTGGCATGTCCCAGCAGACTTGGTGGAGTGTGACAGTGAGGGATGTGTGCTGCCTGACTCACTCCTGGGGAGGTGGGGAGCGACAGGCACGCTCGCTCACCGCATCCCTGCTGCCCTCATGTGCTCCCACACAGGAAGAGTTCCGAGATCGCTCTTCTCCCCAGGGTGGCAGACATCACCTATC
The DNA here is from genome assembly GCF_000703405.1 of Apaloderma vittatum. Classification (NCBI taxonomy): domain Eukaryota; kingdom Metazoa; phylum Chordata; class Aves; order Trogoniformes; family Trogonidae; genus Apaloderma; species Apaloderma vittatum. Next base: position 18,066 of record NW_009730167.1, on the reverse strand, counting down.
AAGCCCATTTTCAGGTCTCTTGTAGTGGAAAACACAGGTCCTTGGGTGCCAGCAAAATCACAGCGTCAGGACTGATCAGTGATGAAAAAACAACATTTCGCCTACTTGGCCCAGACGACACATCCAGACCAGTGACACCAGTTGGAGCATGAAGTCTCGTGCTTATTTCTTACAGAGCATCGCTGCAGAGCGGATGCTCTGCTCTGCTGCATGCAGCCGTGTGTGCGGGGCAGGTATGCGACAGCAACAAGGCACCTGTCAAATGCAAACACTATTATGGGCGAATTCCTCCTCAAAACTTCTGCAGGGAAAGCTATGTGCAAAAAAAATCCGACAAGGTAGAGAAACAGCTTTGAAACTCTATATTTCTCTTCTTCCAAAGCTGTCTCCAGGGTTCAACTACTTCCACACACATACTCCTTGTCTAGGATAGAATAGAATGCACTGAATGAAATGTCAAAAAGCAGCCTCTGTGTTCATCATGGTCAACAGTAATTCATTTTATAGCATGTGCAACAGTACCTTATTTTGTGTTTGACATAGGGAACATTACTAGCGTCCAGTCAGCACTTTACTAACTTTTTAAAAACAGATGAAGCAAGAAGTACTGCAGGCTGCTTTTATGTCGACTATGGGATGCCCTCAGTGTTTTGCAAATGCCTGGGAGTCCTGAGCAGCGGGTAGGAATTGGCATCCCCTGCTTACACGTGGGAAAACAGAAGTAAAAGAATTTAAGGCTCCCATTTCCAAAAGCAATCACTAGCTTTGGGTCTCTGTCTTTTTGGTGCCAAACTGTGAGAGTTTTTAATGTTCTGGCATGTGTGCAGAACAAAGAGCAACTGTTTGCTGGTTTAACTGGTTTGACTCGTACACAGTGCTGTTGACAAGGTATCTTAGTACGAAGTCTGTGTAGTGCAGTGAAGAAGCAGATGTTCCCTCCATCCCCGTTGCCTATGAGGTCTGGATTTTAGAAGTGCTCCAGTTGAACTCAACAGTGTTTTCAGTGTCCAGTACTGCTGAGGGCTAGACCAGGTGTTAGATCAAATGTCTGGAGCTGAGCGTGTCACATTTTTTTCAGATGTGCTTCTTGGTGATTTTTTTCCCAGACAGATGCTGTAAGTCTGTGGTAGAGCTGGGAACAGAGCCGGTTCCTGTGCTGTGAGACAAGACACAGGCACGGCCCTGCAAAGTAAATGTTGTCATTTCATGGCTGGAGCTGAATGGCACCTAACAGTTGCACCAGGGGATCCTTTTTCCCCCTGTCTCCAGATTCACAGGCGTTCACATTGTGTCTAAAGCCTCAGAAGTTTGGTGCTTAATTTTTGAGTCAGTTGTGCTTGTGTTTCAGTGTGCAGCTCAGCTACAGGGTAGCCTTAAGGGAGGATAACCAGGCAGGAAGGCTCAGGGAGCTGGTGAGATGCAGGTGAAAAGTACATCATAGGGCTAAGCTTAATATCTGCTTGCACAGAAGAGTATTTTACACCAGGAGCAGGCTGTTGACTCTCATACTATGTAATAAGCTGCATCATGAGGTGGACAATAGAGTGAGGGCTGGGCTTGTGAATGGGTGATACACACTGTGGCTTTTCTTGCTTGGTTGAGTTGTCGAGAAGAATCATACATATTTTTTTTTTTTTAACTTATTAATTGAGCTTATCCATGATGGGAGAGCTTGTCATATTCTGTGTCTGAACATCATGTCTTCTGCCGGTGTTGTCTGCATGGCAAACCCTGAGTGCACTGCTGGGACTGCCAAGCCTGGGCAATGCCTTGCCGGCCCGTTCGCAGCTGGGCAACGCTTGTGAGGGACGGCCACACTGTCCTGGTGTCAGGTACATGTGCAACTCAGCGCTGGACTGTCTTTTCATGCTTGGATCAGTGCAACTCCACAACGCAGATTTTTCAAGTTCATGCTGAGAGCTTGCTTTCTCAAGACATTCTCTTTTATTTGTTTAAAACGTGCTGTTTCCATAGGTTGCACCTGCTCTCAAGGATACTACCCAAGGGTAAGCATGGAGAAGGCACAAAGCCAGCACCGTAAGTGCAGTTTCCATGGGAAATGCGGGCAGGTATATCTGCACATGTAATAAATAGTAAGCTCTGAGTGTCAGTGCTCCTCCTCTCCGAGATGCGGCGAAGAGTACCCAGCCTCTGACAGCAGAGAAGGCCCTGATCTCTCCAGAGCAGTGAGATGACTCAGGTGGCTGATGTCCCTAAAAAGAACGGTTGAAACCACATCCCAGTGATCCCTTTGCCAGTACAGGTCAGGAATTGTGGTGTTCCTTGCGTAAGATTTCAGTGAAGCGTAATTTTCCTTTCACTTCTGTTTTAGAAAATGCTAAATAGTGAGCTGTATGTAGGCAAAAAGTAGCAGGAGAAATTCCAGACTGAAAAGCAGGATTTATACTTTTCATTTAGAAAGGGAACGGGGAAATTTTTTCAGCATAACTGCTTCCATGGAAAAAAGTTGTTGAAGACCTTTCTGGTTGAAAGTATTTCAGCCATCTGCCATAAGGAAGAGGTGAAAATGCCTCAGACCCTTTCTTACCGTAAATATGCAGTGTTTTCTGCAATAGAAGGTTGAATCTTTCACCTGTGGTTGAAGTTTTCATTTATTTTTAATTTGTTTTCTGATTGATATCACCATCACTGAAACATGTAAACACAAAGAATTTCGGAGAAACTCTAGCCGATATGGGGCAGGGAGCAATCATGGCCTGGCAACAGGCTGGAATCAGTGACCTAATCAGCCATTTCCCTTTCTAATTGCTATGATTCTACAGCTTATAGAATTGCACAATGTGTATTTTAGTTGGAACAAGACACTATTATTGAGTAAAGTACGTAATAATTGTGTTTCAGGAGGTGAAATAAATATCTATCACCAGGCACTTTAATCCATCATTGTACTTTGCTAAATTACTGAAATTGCACTACATTCAATACTAAAATTGCTTGTAATAAAGTGATTGCTGAACTGACACTCACAAAAAGATGTCTAGTACCTACATTTGTTTTCCTAATTGACAATTTTAAGCTTCAATCTAGGGAGGGAGGAGCACCCACAGCCCTCATTTCAGTTGATAGGAATGGAAAGCATGTAGCTCCTTGCAGAGACAGTCTTTTAGCACCTAAGGGTCCTGCTGCATGGAGTGCCTCTGATTTCCTATAGCTTTCAAGTCCTCACTTAGGTTACTGAACAGAACCATTTCACCTACGTTTAGAAAAGCATTAGATTTTGAAGCAAGCCTTCCACATAACGATATGCCATTTGTATATAATACTCTGCAGTTTCTTCACTGGCCAATTCATTACTTAATGCTGCATTTTGCAGACTGGAATAAATGACTTGACCAAGCCTACACAGAAAGAAGGAAAAAGTCGCGTTCTTCGTCCTGGATCTCCAACGGCACTTAAGAGATTCCCATGACTTCTGTTGTTTTTTCTTCTTGTGATCTCTCCACCCTGCAGGATTTTAGCTGGCAAAAAAAAAAAAAAAAAGCAAAACTGAAATCAGAGCTCTTGGTTTCAGCTGCTGAATATGATGTTTAGATCAGGTCCACCTACAAGAACATTGCTTTTTTGTTTGGGGTAGTACTGCAAAGATGGTAACAAACTGTATAATTAACAGATGCTGAGCTAAACTCCGTTGTTGTTTTAAACTCCAGCTAATGTATGTGATCACATGCTTGTGGGAATACATAGAACATTTTTCCACAGACTAAGCAATAGCCTTTTGCAAAAGGGTATAACTCCTGTCTCACTAGACTGAGTGAACAGCTGAGAAAAATGTCTGTTTTATACAGGGAAAAACATTTTGCAGTAATATGGAAATGCTCATTGCATTGTAGTTTACATGAATTCTATTACTTACTCCTGTCCTTGGAAAATTTTACTTGCTTTCTGAAGACCAAAACCTTCTTTTGTTTCTCAGGGGTTTTCCCAGCCTAGCTCAGAACAGGTTTTTGAGAAGTCTAACTGCAACATGTTAGAATTTCTCTTTAGAAGAGGAACACATGCCTCATCCAGGAAACACTGAATTTAAGTCCTCTCTTACGTTACTATGGCCTCAACCAAAGGCATGAAACATTTCTTCAAGGCAAGTGACATAATCTGTAGGGTTTACTGACTCTCTTAGCAAAGTATCAAATGCTCTCATAGATATTCTGCTTTTTCTTTACATGAAAGGAGATGTGAATGTCTCCTTCATCAGCAGTCACCATATAACATGCATATGGTAAGGTCTATTTAAAAAGCTTCAGTAAGCTAAGAAAATACAAAGAATTCTGATGGGAAGGAATTAAAGGCCCCTATTTTTTTCCTCTAAAATAAATATGCAAGTTAATCTGAAAAAGTGAAGACTGCCAAGTATTCATCCTATATGCTAAAGTGACTCATGGTGAAGGCAGACAGTTTTATAGTGCAATTTCTTTACTTGTGCTGGAAATGGATAGCTTCCAAGTGACACTTATGAAACAATTAGCTCTTCAAGGATAATCAGATTTGTATGAAAATGTAAAGATAAGTGATTTAGCTGTGATCTCAGCTGGAAAGTGACTGAGGGTGGTGGGCCATACTCCACAGTAAAATCCCCTTTTACTAAATGGCACTCTTGCTGAAATGTGCTGGATTCCAGCGAGTAATGGCTCCCTTGACTTTTGTCACTAGAATGACACACGACTGATTTGCATCGTTAGAGATCCTTGCTGGTGGCTGAGCTGCTTTGCATATAAATGAGACCTAACCTGAACAGCTGTTCAACTGGTGGATGGGAAGGATTTACAGTTCTGGATCAGGTCCCTTCTCACCACTAGTCTCCAAGGGAACTCCACTCCAGATTGCTGGAAAACATGTAATGTTTCATGTCTACATGCCTGGACCTTGGGCAGGGGCAGAAGCTGGGGGTTCAGACAGCCAAAAAAAAATCTTGAAGTGTTTTTACATTTTAAAGTTAAAATACTTAATTTTTGGCTTTGTCCTCTCCCTTAAAATTACCATGTGTATGGTGGAAGAGCAAAATGCTTTTTTGTCTTCGTGTGTTGCAAAGACTTGTGTGATCAGTGTGCACTTGCAGTCCAGAAAGCCAATCGTGTACTGGGCTGTATCAAGAGGTGTGTGGCCAGCAGGTGGAGGGAAGTGATTCTTCCCTTCTACTCCACTCTTGTGAGATCTCACCTGGAGTCCTGCGTCCAGTTCTGGAGCCCACAGCACAAGAGAGATCTGGACATGCTGGAGCTTGTCCAGAGAAGGGCCACGAGGACTATCAGAGGGCTGGAGCACCTCTCTTATGAAGACAGACTGAAAGAGTTGGGGTTGTTCAGTCTGCAGAAAAGAAGGCTCCAAGGAGACCTTATTGTGGTCTTTCAATATCTCAAGGGAGCCTACAAGAAAGCTGGGGAAGGGCTTTTTAGGATGTCGGGTAATGACAGGACTAGAGGGAATGGATTGAAGCTAGAGATGGATCGCTTCAGATTGGACATTAGGAAGAAGTTCTTCACCATGAGGGTGGTGAGACACTGGAACAGGTTGCCCAGAAAGGTGGTGGAAGCCCCACCCCTGGAAGTTTTTAAGGCCAGGCTGGATGGGGGTCTGGGCAACATAGTCTAGTGGGGCATAGTCTAGTGGGCGAGTTGGAACTAGATGACTTTTAAGGTCCCTTCCAACCCTGACAATTCTATGATTCTGTGATCACCTAAAGACATAATGCTATTTGCAAAAAATGAGCTATAGAGGTAAGGACCCAGCCAGCCAACATCCACCATGCCCAGGGCAGCCAGGCTTTGACTGCTGGTGCTCCACGGCTGTATGCATTTCCCAGCCCATGCACAGCTCTGGAAATACACGTGCACCCTTTGTGCCTGTACACTGCCAAGATGGTTATATAGAGAGGGATGGCACTGACAGCTTAGCAAAGGATCCTTCTGCATCTTAAGGTGTTTCTTGTGGTGTCTCCGCAGCATTCTTCTGCTACAACCTCTTCTTCTCCAAATTACCTGGGGTCAGGGGGAGGCCGTGGGAAGCCAGGAGAGCCTGGGCAGTCTCTGACACTCCAGTGCCTGTCTCTATCAGTCTGTGGGTTGTCTTCCATCGAGGCATTCTTCCTTGTGTTCCTGGTTACTGGATCTCTCTGGCCATGTGTTTCTCCTTAAAGTGTACCCTATCTGCTCTGCCTTCTGGAATGTACTTTGTGGCAGAAGTGGGAAAAAATGTGGTCATGGCTTCCTGACCCCAGCCTCACTTGAGCTGTATGGGTAGGCTCCTTAGGAAACCTTTTTTCTGTGATAATTTCATCTTAGTTTCCAAATCCCTAGAGGCCTGGCTAAGACTGGTAGGCAGCCAAGCCTTGAGTGACTATTCATCTGCCTGAATCCTCCCTAAAGATTTGCCTGTCTGTGGAGCAAACCACATGTCAAGGGCATTGTTAATGATGTGTCAGAGACAAGAGTAGATCTCAGCCCCAGGAGATCCAGAGAGCCTTGAGACAGTTTGGATCCTTGGGCAAAGCACCAGGGAGTTGTATATCCCTAGACCACAGCCTGTGGTGTCCTAAAATCCAAGGACTGGAAAACACCTGCACTCTGTTTAATGTTAGAGGTATCGCTGCCAGTGGTTGAATTCAGAAAAATATTTAGAGAGCTTCCAAGAAAGCATTTGTAGATTTGGATGTATAAGCCTGTGCAAGTGGTTGGTCTCCTGGCAATTCTCGCACATGCACGCAAAGAGTCTTGGTCTTGAAAAGATGCTTTAATATTGCTTATTCCTCTACTGAAGTT
>NW_009730167.1:0-11262 GCF_000703405.1 Apaloderma vittatum | reverse complement strand
GGGAAAGAGCACTATGATCCCATCAGCTGTGCAATAAATCCTTGATGATATGAAGGCTCTGGGAAGAAATCAGGCTCCTGGCACCTCTGCAGTGAGTGTTAAGAGTAGAGATACTTACGGCTAAGTCCTTCACATGCTGCTTATTGTGGAGGCAGAACTCAACCTGTTATAAACGCATCCTCCTTTCCTGAGTGTGGTTGGTTTTATCTCCAGGTTAAGAGGGTGCTGAGGTCCCAGATGGAAGAGGAAGCTGTTTGGCTTTCAGAGCTTTGTTTACTTATATAAGGCCTAACAAACATGGTTGTTAAGGCCCACTAGGAGGTCTTTCTTACCAAGCTAGGGACTATTGGATTAGGCAAATGAGAGCCAGAGATTTGCCTAATAGCTTGTCAGGCCATGAGGGATTAGATTCTTGCGGGCTGGTGTAAACTTGTGGGACAGAGGTGCTGTGGCATGGGTCTCCTCTTAGCCATGGATAAATGCCTTGTCAATGTGAGTTAATCTTGTTTGCCTTGTCTTCCATAATGCTGCATTACAGGATACAACCTCCACAAATTTAATCACTGTTGGAATTGAGTTGTAGGCTTATGTTTCATGCACACACCTCCTCGGTTACTCAGCACTTTCAGCGTTACAGGGGTCAGGGATTAACAGTAGTTTTTAACTCACATTGGTTCAGGCTCCTGAAATAGTTGCTCCTTTGGGGCCAAAGGTTCAGTTGCAGCTGGCTGAAAGGCAGGTCCATCTGGGGAGACCCCACCGGCGCCCATGTGCTGTGGATCCACAGCTTTTCAAACACCAATATTAACCGTGTCTCTCTCTCCCCAGATAACCCAGATCCTCTTACCCTGAGCTGAGATCCTGCTTTGTTATTATGCTGTGCTCAAGGCAGCATCCAGCACCGGAGTGGCACACTGTGAAGCCTGAAGGACACCCCCAGGGATCACCCACCCCTCCCTGGCACACATTGACACTCTTTACTTGTTTGAAAGTGGGAGTCAGTGGTGACTGTCCTCAAAGGCAAGCAAGCAGTTATCAGTGGGACTGAAGTGCCAGGGCTGCTAAAGGAGTGTAAAGAAAGTGGACGTGGGACTCCCAGGTCCCTTGGTCTGATGGGGTAGAGGGCTGTGAGTGTGCAGGGTTTATAGAGCATCATGGCTTTTGCAGTACCTCTCACTTGAGCTCCTGACCAACCCAAAGAGCAGCCACCTCTGCTAGGCTAGGTTTGCTCCCAGGGCACAGACATTACAGGGCACATTCTCATTACAGTGTAGGGTCTATCCCATCCAGTCCCAAGTTTACCACACTTTTTAGATATCTTCACATTTTCTCATTCCGTATCTTCACCTTGCCCTCTCTACAAGTAGACCAAGAGCCCAGCAGCTCTAGATCCAACACAAGAGCTGGTATCCAAATACCTGCAACCACTGGGGATGCATAACCCTGGGTCTTGCTTGATGGGTGCTTACCAGAGCTGAGAGAATCGGGAAAATTCTGAGAGTCTAGAAGCAGCATCCCCCACAGCCAATTAGCATCTGCAAGGCACTGGAGGGGACAGTGCAGGTGGGAGAGAGAGCTCAAGCCAGCCCCTTTTGCCCCACAGTGGGTGGCATCTTGCTTAGTTGTGCAAATTGCCCTTGCGTTCTGGGGGGCCATAAGCCTATAAATTGCTCCTTAGAAAGCCCAGCCCATTCAGTCCCTGTTCAGCACAGGGCTCACCCCCTGGCACAGCCGCAAGCCAGGGGGCAGAGCTGCAGGGGCAGAGGGACACAGCATTATGTCAGTGGTGCTGGAGGTCCAGGTGCCAGGTTCCCACCAGCGGTGACAGGGAAAGGGCGTGTGGTAATGTCACGTGGGAAAGCGCCCTAGGTCTTGTCCCTGATGCCTTCACTTGCTCAGCAGAGAGAAGCTGGATGGCCTTCCCGGGTGGATGGAAAGTGCTGCAGGGCACTGAGGTGGTTCAGGGGTAAGGGCAAGACCCTCGCCAGCTGCACACAGTGTGGTCACGGGTCAGGCCCTAGGGCTTTCCCTGCTGTCCCGCTACATGAAATGCCATCCACCTCCCATTCACTTCTCTGTGGCTTCCTTAACTTACAGGGAGAGGGAAGTTTGAAGTGGCTGTGTGAGCACAGAGAGGAGAAGCTCTTAAAAGGAGATATGCGACAGGAAATTTTCCCCCTGTTCCACAGACCTCCATTGCCTCCCTAGCTCTGCTCTTTCCGCAACACGGCACCCAGCCCTGGGCGAGGATGAAGCTGGGAACCAAAAGCTGGCCAGCACAGAGCTCAAACCACACCAAGGCATCCATTATACAAAGACAGAAAGCACAGACCACCTCTATGGATATGGCAAGTGTTTGGGACTGAGGCAGTGAGAGGTAAGGCTCACCCTGCACACGCATTACTGCCTGCCCTCCTTAGTCACAGCTGTCCCAGGCAAGTGGCTTGGGAGAACACAGCGGGGAGAATGGGATTGTACTGGCTGACATTAGTTCTGCTTAGTACAGAAAGGTTTCATCTGTTTTGGGCCTCCCCTGCCACCAGGCAGACACTGGTTCTGGCTGCAGATTGAGATAAGAGCTGAGCCTAAAGCTGAGCCTAAAGCTGCACCTTGCCACAGGCTAGCTTTGCACAGCTCTGGAGGTGCAGAGGTGGCTGTATTCACAGAATCACACAGAATCACAGAATCATGCAGTGTGTTACTGCTCTTTATTATCAGACTCCACTAATGAATTCCACTAATGTGCATAGCCCTGCATAAGATAGAAGCCCTTGATCTCCTTCCACATCCTTCCCTATTTCTAACCTCTATAACATTTCCTGCTCCAGCTGAGAAGTCCCACGTGGGACAGACAGCACAACTCAGCAGATAGAAAAAATGTATACTCCTGAAGTGAGTTAGGTGAGCTTGGATCCTTCTTCTCCAATATCTCACTGTTGTTCTTGCATGGGCAGGAAGCATTGCTCTTCACTAGGCCAGGACCTAAATTTCATTTGGCCTAGAGCTCATTAAAACAAAATTTTCTGGTAGTGGCCCCTGCTTTGCAATGCAGTTCTGGGTTGATGCAAAGGGAGCAATTGCTATCTAACTGATGAAGGTGCACGTATCACTCATGCTCCCACAACCGTCATTCCTCAGATGCTAGGCTTCTTCCCCAGGCACAGGAGCCTCATGGTAGAGTGCCATGGTTTTCTGTACAAAACTGACCCTGTGAAGAGAAGGTGGAAGAAGGAGAGGGCTCCTGGGGCTCCAGGCATGACACTGGGCAGCCCGGGACATCTATCACTAGGAGAAGCCTAGTACTAGGCTTCAGAGACAGAATAAAATATCATGCAGAGGACTGCTTATATATTGCCTGTGACTTTTGCATGTCTTAATCTAAAAGTTTACAAATTGTGTAGTCTTGGGCTAGCCTTTCTGCCTAGCAGACAGCTACTGAGTTCCCAGAAAGAAGTTCTTTGGCCATTTCCATCTGTACTTTCCAAATGTCTGTAGCAGAAATACCCTGGGAAGAGAACCTGTCACACTGTCCATCAGTGAATACAGTGGGCTCTTACTTCTTGCTGTGCCTTTGGAGACCACTTTGTTCTCCAATTCCTTTTCTTTAACTGTCTCTGTCTTTACTTGTTGGAGTCCTTGTACTTAGACAAGATGCAAATTTTGCATAATAAAAGGGCTTCCTAATAGCTGGCAGTGCATCCTGCTGCTCCCTGTCTCCTGATGCTGAAAATCAAACAGATGTGAAATTAGGACCTGAATGTCTCTGCATCTGTGGATCCTTGTGCATAGCTGGAGATGAAAGTTTAAGATGTTCCCTTTTCTCAGGAGTAGAAATTGAAGAGTTCAAGAAATTTTAATCTCTAACAAACCTTTCTGCAAAGAATTTTTCTTAGATACTTTAAATCACACTGGATATGCACATTTTTGGCCGTAGCTTTTCTTGACTACACACTCCAGTGAAATCACAGATCCTTCACTGAGAAATGCATTTGAATGCTCCATCCCCACCTACACTTTTGAACCTGCAAGGGGAGACAAGCAAACAGAAGAGAAGGTTCGCTGAAAGCAGAAAAGAAGTGATTTTCCTTCACCACAGGAGACTTCATGCAATTCAGCATCTTCAGACCCTAGTGCCATACTGCCCAGAGTAACTCATGTGCCGAGGCACGGTGTCCAGGCAGAACCAAGTCCTGGTCCAAAGCAATGCACACCAGTATTTTCTTTTCTTGGCATGCTCTAGTCTATCTCTTTACAACAGGCTCCCAATTGCTTGGCTTCGTCTTAGAGTGGCAATCACATAAAAAGGTGTGAATTTGGTAAAAAAAAAAAGAGATAAGTGAATTTAGTTTGTCTCCTGGATGAGCTGCAGACCCTCTTGGGTGAATGGCCAGAGCTTGTGTTTAAAAGTTCACTGCAAAAAGTAGTATCTGTGGCTGATTGAGCTCTACCCTGTAAATATGCTGTTCCCTGCTGTATTTGAGAACACTAGGTGTTGGGAAACCTTGAGAACTGTAAGTGGAGAAGGAGCCCCATTAATTCCTGTCTAGACTGGCTTCTGAGCCCAGGTTCCAGAGATGAAAGGGCACTTTATTAAGACAGGGCATAAATCCACCCTGCCAACAAGTCCACGCTCCTTTGGATTATTTACACCTCTATCCCTCCCTCTGGTCATTGCCTGTCCCTATATAATCTACATTAAAGTTCTGACAGGATTAAGCCAGTATATCTTGAGCTTTAAATATCAGACTGTGTGTGCTTTCGTTTCCACTGTGTCACAAAAAAAGACGTCATGTTTTTACAGAGAGAATGAAAAAATGTAGGTGTCTTTGGAAAGGAACTCGTGGTTATGACTGAGAGATAAAATGTATGCTTAGAAGATTTTATTGCAAATGTGGCCTTTGCCGCACCTACAGCTCCTCTCCCTGACACGTTTGGCCCCGTGTGTCACTAAGGGCCAACCAGGGCCTGTATGAATGGAGCCATCTGGGCTCTGAGCATCACCTCTCTGGATGAGGGGTGACAGACAACAGCTCCTTTCTTACACGGGACTGTCCTCTCTTGCAGTGATGTGCTCAGCTCCTAGGGACTTCCAGGGCTGAGGGGGTGCAGAGGGCATGGGTGGTTGAGGACAGAGGTTCTAAGGAGGGCAGGTTTTTTCCTTCAGAGATCTTACAGCTTTTCATTGCTCTTGCAGTTTTGCTCCATTGTTTTCTGTGATTGGAAAGTTCCTATAGGTTGTCCATGGTTTTTTTGGTGCTTATGGAAAAGACTGCAACGTTGCATGAGCATAGTAGATCTTGTCATTTCACGTTTGCGTGAGCTTCCCCACCTTCTTTTGCAGTGGGGAGCAAACAGTGCTTATGGAAAAAAGCCTCAAAAGGACTTTGGCACGAATCTATTTTTAGGCTGAAAATGTAAAATGTGCGTTCGCTGTGTGAGTATCTCTGGTTCATTTCTGGTGTATCTGCTGTTCAGCCATAGGACTGGGGGATGAGGGGTGTAGCGATGTGGAGCAGTACTGAGATGGGTGCTGTGCACTGAAATGAGGGACATGCAAGGTACTTACATCTACAGTCAGCAAAATTTCTGGATGACATGGACAAGCTGCAGCCTGCAAGGTGACATCCAGGCACTAATACAGGGCTGGAGTTAGTGCTTCCCAGGCATGTGTGTCACCAGTAGCAGGGCAGATCAATCAATACTTTGGCAAGGTTGATTAATACTTTGGATTAATTTGTTTGAAAGAGAAAATGAGTTCATGAGCACACTCTGATGCAGGACTACCTTCCTGTCGCAGGCCCTGTGCATTTACACTGTTGCTCGATACATCCAGCACGGTAACAGTATGTGGTGACAGAGCTGCACAACACTCAGAGAGATGTGTGATTTAAAGATGTGCTGCAGATTTCAGCACAGTGCAGCAATGACAGGCTAAGAAAATGACAAGTGCTGTTGAAAGGACACTGAATTTTTGTGCAGCCAGCCAGAGATCTCCCTAGTGTCAAAATCTGCCCAGGTCTGCATTTCAGCTGACTGCAGTACTTGCAATCCTTTTGTATTCATTTTCTGTTGCATTTTTAGCAAATGAGCTTACTGGCACAGTCAAGTTGAAGTCATTTGCAAATGTTTACCTAAGGTGAGTTTTAAATCAATAAAAAGGACCATTTGAAGTGTTTCCAAGATTTGCATCCATTTGGCCAAAGAAATCATGACACCTGACTTATGCGGTCCAATCCAATATAACCAGGCTGCTCTGATATCAAGTGTTTGCACTGAACTTAAAAAACTGTTTCCAAACCAAGGATCAGTCAGAGTACAGAAATATTTCAAACAGATTCACAAGAAGAAATCAAAAGTTGTTCACATATCTGAAAAAAAATAATCACAGGATATATTATTCAGCAGCTTTTGTATTTATAGAACAATCACTTTTTTTCAGCAGCACTAAAGGTCAGTGTCATCTCTCTATTAAACACGCAGCCTCGTCTCTCCGCGTGCTGCAGCAGCTGGCAGTGCAGGTCAAATACCTGGAGTTTTGCCTTTTTGACTTTATGGTTGAGTTTATTGCTAGATCCTTGGGGCCTCGGTAAACAGCAGTTCCTATCCTCTACTTTCTAGCAGCTTTCTCTGAGCTGGAAAAACACAGTATATAATCCCCACATCCTTTCTACTCACACGGAAAAATTTCCTGTGCCTTGTCATCTTTTGCATTCCCAGGATGTGTCGGGATGAGCAGCGGGCTCCAGAGCTCCAGGCCGCAACTGAGTATGAGCCTGAATAAGACAAGAGCCTTATTGAGCCTGTCCCAGCAAGGAGCCTGTCCCCCTTGCGCCCGCTGGGCACAAGCCATAGTCCTCTGTGTAGGGAGAGCACGTGGCGGCGGCTGGATGCAGGGCCGGGGCATGCTGTGCTTCTGTTAAGGAGAGAGCTGGAGCAGTGGGCTTTTGTGTAGCCGAAATAGCCCACAGAGTCCCAGAATTACTTCCCACTGGCTTTCCTTTGGTTCATCAGTTTCACTATCTCAGTGGGTGGAGTCAGCAATGTGTCTTAGAAGCCATCTGTTAGTCTGGTCTGGGACAGCAGACTGAAATGCTCTAAAGTAGGTGGTGTAGGGAGAAAAATCTCCAGAAAGCAGCAGATTTTTTTTCCATTTTATAGAGCATATTTTCACTTTTCCACTACTCTAAATTCACTAGAAATTTTACGGGGAACAGGCTCGGTTTCATGCCTTTTCATGTCTTTCTTTTCCAGCTTTTGGTACAGAGACCCCTGGAACAAAATTGAAAGACGGTCTGTATGTGTAAGAACTAAGATACTATTTACCTGCACGACTTTAACCTGATTAACAGTGTCACTAATTCTTTATGCTCCGTGCTGTGGGCAGTGCTGTGACGGCAGTGTGTGAGTACACTGCATAGCTTGAAATTGGGGGCTGCTGTTAGTGGGCTGTCACTGTGGCACAGAGCACAGCATAGTGCTCCCAAAATGCCAGGCAACTATAGGCACAGATGGCCCAGGAGAACTTTCATCTGTGCCTGACAAAATCTGAGCTAGAGAGTTTGACAGCATCATGAGTGTCCCTGCATCTCAACGTAGTCTTGTAGTCGACTTCACCACAGACCTGCTTTGTGCAACTATTTTGAACTCCTTCTGCAAGCAAGAAGAACAGGGAGTTTATTATCTTAACACTCAAATACATCCTCTCATAAAGGCAACAGACAGGTTAGTGTGGATCACAGGAATTAAAAGCTTCCCCCGAACCTCCATCCACTGGATTTTACACTGGTTTTCTTGCATGTGCCTAGAATCATCCCTCCTTTCTGCAGTGCACAGCTCTCCAGCTCCTTATAAATGCAGATGAGTTCTTGGGTACCCCTGTTCTGCAACAGCTGGAAAAATGGTAGGCATTTGCCATGAGAAGTTGTGAAATAATTTTTAAACAGATAAAATATAATACTTTCCCATGCAACAAAATACATGTGTTTTATAACCAGCAATAAATGGATAAAAATATACTTTCCCATGCAACAAAAGAGGTATTATTTTGTAACCAACCATCCTTCATCAGATAACACTGTTGGAGTAAGAACTCCTGCCAGCTGGCATGTGTCCCATCTTTCATTTCCACCAGGAAGTGGGGAGAGAGAAGGAAATGGTTGGGATCCTCCAGGAACATGGTGACATGGAAAACCCCATCACATTTGTACTAGAAAGAAGCTGCAATTGTCTGTTCTAAAACAACATTAAATAAGAACCAGGGAGAGCTATCCACAAGGCACAGAATTCTTGTAAACTTTGGCTATCTAGCCAGGTAGGGAGACGCTTTTCTTCTCTGTTTAACTTGCCTGTTATTTCCTCCTTCTGGCATTTTTTAATCTGACTGGTTAATCATTGAGTCCAGCTTGAAAACAGATCTCATCACAAATCCTGTTCTCCACGGTGGACTCGGAAAAGGCTCTGGCTGAACACACTCACTTCTCATGTCTTCACTCTGAAGGGCATAGATGTTTACCATGAAATTCACACTAAAGGTTTCCTGTTTGGAGCAGCCAATAATGCTAGGAACATGAGGATTTCCATTTGTAGACAAGCTCTGTTCTGACAGACCCCTTCAGGATTCATCAAGAATTTGGGTGCTCCTGGCTGTGCAGTATTCATTGCACCCGTCCCACTCCTGATAAGCAGATTCAGCAGCACTAATCACAGGGGTAGTATATTCAATAAACATTGTTCTTTAATTGTTTCTGATCTTTATCTCTCTTTCCCCACAAGGCACTTTTTCCTGTGGGAGGATCAGTGTTTCTCTTTGAACTGACTTTTCCTTTCAACATTTATCATTTGGGACTGCTCGAGTACTGTTTCAGTGCAGGAGCTGCTTACAAACTATTTGTAGTGGCTGCTTTTTGGGAAGTTTGCAATTTGCAGTGTGGGATCCCTCACTTCAACCACTCGGCATTGTCCCTGCTCCACAAAACATGCTTCTGGGAGAGCTGGAGTTGACTCCAGACCTCTTTTCATTTGCATCTGATTATTAAAACTAATAATGCATACATCAGCCTGAAAGTGATTTACATGCACAACTTTTCCTGTATATTGGTAGCCTACAGAATCACTTATGTTTGAGGAACTGCGAAATCCCATGCTGCTATCACTGCTCCTGATTAACAAGCTCTGTGGCTCCTGTTTTTTAATCTCTGCTGGTCCCCACCTGAGCAGGTCCTGGAGGAGAACCTCGCTGCACCCCTGGGAGTCCCAGCCAGGAAGGATGCAGCCAGGGCAGCTCTGTCAATATTGACTTTGCTGCAGGCTTTGGTGCACAGCCATGGTTATCTTGTTCACCAGGTAAGATTTAGCCCGTTAGCACCAGTGCCTTTGAAGCCATGAAATACACAAAACTGATGAAGTTGAAAAGGTGGGGGGGGTGTCCTTTCAAACGGAGACATGTTATCAGCCTGTGCAGAGTCCATAGACCGAGATTGGCTCTTTGCACGGCATACTGGGGTCTGGGCAATGGTTGTAAATGGGACTTTTGCAGGGTGATCTCTGTCTACCACACACTTGCTTCCTGTATTGTTGTCTCCTCCTTTCCCCTGCATCACGGGCACAGCAATTTACAGAGTTTTCTTTCCTGGTGTGGCTGTGCAGCCCTGCTTTCCCAGCTCTGGCATTTAGACTGGATGAAAACTTGCAATCCGTAGATGTTTGCTTTTTGAGAAGGAGCTTTTTGCACAGCATGAAACTTCCCATTGTATTCACGATTGGTTTGGGGAAAACTAATTCAAGGCAACAAAATCCTATGAGAGCTGACCCCATAGGCACTGGCACCCCACGGCATGGACAGCCCCGCTCCTCACTGGGGCCTGACCCCAGGGGCAAGAGCACTGCCAGCAAGGGATGGCACAGCCTGACCAAGAAACTCTGCCCGCAGAGACATGCTGCTCTGGGGAACAGGGTTGTGATGGCTCAAGTCATGCCAGCTGGGAATTCAGGAGAGAGCCCAGTGATGGTCTGGCCTGCTGTGTGCAAAGCTCTGGCTGCTTTACCCTCATAGGCAGCAGGATTCCCTCCTTCGTACACAAGCCAGATGCTCTCCTGGTAATGGAGGCAACTTATATTAGGCATCCCCTGAGCTGCCAGAGGAATGGGCTCTTATTTCCCAAGTGAATCCTGGTTCCTTGTGAGTTCCTTTGCTCCCCCCATGCTGTGCATCTGCCAGTACTCCCCAAATTTTCTGCAGGATCCACGGTATTCATAAGGCTGCTTGCTAAGAGGGCTCTGTATTCACTGCCTTCATCCTCTGCACGCTGAACTGAAAGATGGGATCTTTCTAGGAAGGCAATAACAAGCTTGCCATTAGTGCAGAGAAAGCATTTGCATGGTGTAAGGAGGGCAAGCTCCAGCATGGTGACTCTTTATAGACATGCAGTGCTCCTGGTTCACTTGGTGTTGGGAGATGGAGATGATGGAGAGAGATGGAGATGGAGATGGAGATGGGGTGCTCTGAGGCAGTGCGAGGAGTGCATTCATTCTCAGAAAAATCCACATGCATAATTAAATTGGATTTATTTAAGAAAATGAAAACTCCTCCAAGTTTCCAAGTTCTGGTATCAGTTGAGAAGAGCGGCTACTACACTACACCCAACCCTTTAACAAAGAATAATGATCCGGATCATAAATACACTCACCTGTACAAAGATGAGGACTCTCAACCTCGAGGAGTCACCTTGGCTGGCATCCCGAACCAAGGGGACCTGCTGCTCTGAAGGGGCAACTCCATCGCACGCCTGGCAGGACCCCATTTTAAGGCTCAGTTGAATCTGAGCTGTGGTCAATCAAAGCCATCTCGGCCTCCCATTGGCTGGGTGTCCCCCTGGGCTGGTGGGCTAGACCCAAGCTAGCCAGAAACTTCCAACAATTTTTCTGAAATCTGCCCAGCAACCGCTGTAAGGGGAGACCTCTCAGACTAGGGGGATGCACCTGCCACAGGCAGGGAGACTCTTGTGAGAGTGGGAACTTTCTGTCTTTGGCTACAGCTCAGGAGCTTCTGTGCTGGGGATGGGAAGAAGGGAGGTGAGAAGAGAATCTGAGATCAGAGTTAGGGCAAAAGAAAAGTGATGGACTCTAATGAGAGGCTCCAAATAGAAAATATGGAGATAAATGGACATAAACCTATGTGGGTGGCATCTGGCCCAGGCCTGACTCATGGGTGCCTCTGGAGTGTTGTGGTTTATCCCTGGCCGGCAGCCAGGTACCCACACAGCC
>NW_009730166.1:18302-34254 GCF_000703405.1 Apaloderma vittatum | reverse complement strand
TCCTCTCCTCTCCTCTCCTCTCCTCTCCGATCATTAGCCCTACAATCTCTAAAATATTTTTATATATAACTAACCAACGGAGCTGAATTCTCATTCCTCCCACTGCTCCCAAATTTGGCTCCGATGAACTGTTAAGCAGCACTGCTCAAATCCGACCAAAGTGATACATGACCATTCGTTTGACGTTTGAGATAAATATGCTTACAGCCTTGCTTTTGTTTTCGGCTCTCTTTCCTTAAAAGGAGGTTATTGGCAGCGAAGTCTGTGGGAGCTGTACATTTCCAGCAGCCATGGGATTTCCACAGAGGAAGGATTTCACATTCACAATCGAGAGTGTTTGCATCAGGAATGTTTTTTTCCCCCCTCAATGATTGCACTCCATCAGAACACAAGACAGCCCCGGGGGACCTCAGTGTCCAGTCAAAACAGCTCAAATTTCACATTTCAGCGGGTGGACACCCAAAACAGCTTTCGCAGCAAATTGGAAAAGTTGCTTTTAGCTGGTAAAAGAGTCATTTCCCTGCTTGGTAGGAGGAGGTGGCAAGATTCTTCCACGCCTTGGAGTCAGAGAGACAGAAAACCCCGAGCTGACGCAGGGAAACGGCGCCAATAAGAGAAGTTTGAGCGGTTTCTCTTTCCGTACGAGCCTTCATGGGAAATTTGCACCAATGTCTGCATAGAGAAGGTTGGCTGGCCTTTCCCGGGAGCCGTAGGGGGCTCGCTGACCTTGACGCTGTTTTGGGTTTCTTGGATCTCTTGGGACTTTTGTGCCTGTCTGAGTTACTTTGCTTGATAAACAATTGATTTAAGAACCTTGAGCCTAGGGTTTCTGGGTGTTTTGTGTAGCACCATGGCAAGATCCACCTACAACTCACTCTTCTTGATGTCCCTATTTTACTTTCGAAGTCATGAATTAGAAAGTAAAACCCTTATTTGTGCCCTCTTCCAGGCTTGCTAGTGGCATTTGTGAAGTTATAAATAGGCACATTTAGGAGAAAGAAATGGAGACACACCTTTAAAGTCCATTGACATATTTTGGACCGTGAGAGCTTTCAAAGAAGGACAGAACGGAAAAATAAAATATATTTTGCTCAACAAAAAAAAAAAAAGAAAAAGAAACTATCCTTCCTAAATAGGGACAGTTGGCATCCGTACCTCCTCCTTTGCTACAAAAGCCCATCCCAGTCTTTGCTTTCAGACCCATTTCGTATTAAAAATAGCGCATGGAAAATTTTTCTCCCAGAGTTTCTTGCCAGCCGACTGCTTGGCTGACTGGGCTGTTGCTTTCAAGTGACTAATTTAGAGCAAGACTTGACTAGAGAGCCTTAAGTGATGGCATCATCAGTTTCCTTGTCACATCCAGGTGAAACGACGCGATAACCCAAGGGAGAAGAGCTGTGACAAGCTCAGCCTGGGTCTAAATGGGTGAGCAGATTCAGCAGCATACCAAGCAGGTAAAGTTGCCAACGTTTAATTGTATTTAACTATCAGGGACAGGCTGAAATAAAAATCATGCAGTCAACATAGTCATGCCTAGCAATGCCAGAAACCTGAACTCAGTTTTGGATCAGACTCTTGCAAAGACTCGGCCCAAAAAGAGTCTTGCCAAGACTCGGCCAACCCAAAATCCTAAGAAGCAAATGTCTGTGAACCCTGGAGGTGCTGAGCCTCAGATGTGCTGTGTGGTTAATTTGCATGATTTAATTAGTGAGTCTTGCAACATATGGTACCTGCCTTAAAGCTGTGGCCCTTGAATGTGATGAGAACCCCAGCTTTTATTCAATTTTATCTTTCAAGTCGATGCTTGTCTTTTATGTTCACAGAACAAAACGTGATGCCATGACATCAGGCGATGAAGGAAAACAGTCCCAAAGCTGGGATTGCCTTTAAAATCTCAGTTTGTCTCCTCATTTTGAAGACTTAGATAATAATTCAGCTGTATTACTGCTCTGTCTACAAGATTACTGCACACCAGTGGTAAGAAACACCCTAAGAAGAGTACCCTGTGGCTAATGTAAATAGGTGTAGCCTCTGCGTGCCTGAAATTTGGAGCAGGCAGAAAGAACTGCACATCCATTTGTTTCTCTGCCCTGTCGCCCTGTAGCATAACCAGACCATCATTCTCCTGGAGCAGACACCTCCTCCTGCTGTCGGAGCTGGGGTCCAGCTGAGCTCCAGGAAGCAGCCACACTGGAAAAATTTGCCTCCATTAATAAAAGAACATATCACAGCACTACCTTTCAGCTGGCAGGGATCATTCTGCTGTTTTTTTTCTTTCTGGGGATGTCTTTGCAGACCCACCCCCGTCTGAGCATCCCTACTGGGGCGTCCGCCAGGTCTGTCCCTACCTCCTGGGGATACAACCACTGAGGTGAGCCCCAGCGCTCTGCGTGATGGGTTGTGGCAATAACGCGCAACTATTGACTCAGCTGCCGGCTCTTCTTTTCCCAGTAAATTAATCAGCATTTGGGTTTCTTTCTTGTCAAGAGGAGAGGAGGCTGTTGGAGCCGAGGGGGGATGCAGAGAGAGAACTGGACGGTGCTGTAGGCATCACCCACCACAACCCCTGCAGCAGCTAAACCCTGGGTTTTCCAAAATGCACTTTCTTTAGACTCATTTCACCTCCCTTTTTCATTTTAGTACACTCTCCTTCTTTGCAGCATCAGTCAGAAATTATTTTCAGGGAGTGAGGCACTTTTTTTCTGCCCCCTAAATTCTGAACTATCAATAACTGAAGAGCTCTAGATAAATCTCATGTATGACTATTTTTGCCAAAACACTAGAGTAGCCATGATATGTGATTTACATGAACAATATAAGAGTCCTCAGATCCCAGCATACACAGATTTTCAAAGGCATCGCGGGTTGTGAATAGGCATGAAGGGGAATTATGAAAACCAGACTGATTTTCAAAGTGAGATTTTAGTGGGGATTTTTCTGCCAGTGCTTTCTGGTGCATGAACAGCAGTTGTTTCCTTTCTGATCAACAGAGGACAGTGTTCTTATATTCAGAGACTACAATCTATCTTCATCACACAGCAGCAGGCTACAGCACAAATGTAACACCATGCACTGAAAAGCTGAACAGAAATTAAGGCATTTATCTTACACTTCTCCCTGGGTAAAATCCACCCTGTCACAATTTGCATGGTGGAAACTGGATAAATGAGTGCCAAGTCTTGTAAAATCTGATTTACTCAACAAACCGCCACAAGATTTGGGATTGCCATAAAATCTCATCGTTTCTCCAGTTAATAAAACACTCATCAGAAGCGACTGTTATAATCCAGCCAGAGATCTGGCAGTGACCATTCGTTTAATGGGGCAACACACACCAGTGCTTTCGATAAATAGCAGAATTCAAAGTAGTCTCCTAGTTATTTACAATTCTCCATTAACAAAAAGCCATTTACAGCTCTGGGGACTTTATTTCAGTAAATAATGTGGTGTGGAGAAAACTTATTGGACCAAATTCCTGGAAGTTTTTAGAGATTTCTGAGCAGAATGGCCCTTTGCACAGGATCCTTGTGTCTCCGGTATTTATACACCCAGGAGAAAATTTATGCCTATAGCAAATATTTTGCCCCAGTGCATGGGGATGCTCCTGGGTCCCTGCCATGGTATCCTCTGTGTTGCAAGTGGCCTTTCTGTAAGAGGAGCAGGGGAGTGCAGGGTTAGGGTGGGATGGGTCTTTGGGCAGAAAATGTGCAGACACTTTTCCAGGCTGCAGGCTCAAATAACAAAAAAAATGAGGAGTGAGGCTGAAGCCGGGATGGGTGGGAGTAAATTCCTTCCCTCTAAGGCCCCCGTAGGATTCCCTGTATCAAGTTTCGTAACTCCTGGATTTGGGCTGGAAGGGAGGAGCTCACGAAACCTGCTCTCCTTATTTATTTCCACTGTCTTTTGCCCCCACAAATTTCAACTCTCTCAATCTATCTAGCTCACCAAGCTCCTGCTGGGCTGGTTCAGCTGACAAGCATCAGCCAACAGTGGTGGGAAACTCAGTTAAGTTGACTCGGGATGGATTTGTACTTTTAAGCAAGATTGAGCTGAAATCAGTGTTTCTTCTCTTTTGAGAGGCAAACACATTGGCTTATTTGCTAGGACCACGTCCGTGCCCACGTTGGACCTCCTGAATCTATTCCTGCCCCATGAAAGCGAACTTCTGTTTCCCATCTGATGATGATAACTTTGAGATAAGCTTCAGGGTTTAGGGATGAATACCTGACCCAGGCGGGTAGCTCACTCATTGCAACTTAGCGCACGGAGAAGTATCCTGTCCTCGACTCAGCTCTGTGGGAACTCCTGGCAGGAACAGTTTTGGACAGCAGTTTCGAAGAAGGAATTAGATTTAGCTTATAAATTAGTTCCTAAGCTAGAGGCCAGGGTCATTAAAAGAGGAATCTGCCTCAGGGAGGCCTGTCTGTGTCCAGATTTCTTGTACACTTCTAGAAGTTGCGCACTCACATTTTAACCACGGGTTTGACACAAAATACACGGCCTGAGCTCTGTGGAATTAAGTTTTAATGGGTTTACCCAAATTTCCTCCCTGCCCAAGGGGAGGCAAAACAACAACAACAAAAAGCCTCAACCATGTTCCTCCGGCAACATTCCTAATGTGTTCCTCAGACTTTGCAGCCATTTATCTCACAGCATTGCAGTGCTCCCAATTCCCCAGGAAGGTCTCCCTGTTCATCGTCTTCCAGGGTTCACTTGTTCCTTGAAAAGTTCAGCGCGGGACCATCCCGGCCGCATTCCAGCATCCCGGCTCTGGATGAATACCTGCCCCATGTCTCCCACCGAGCCACCAGCCCTCTTCACTCTAAAGGGCGGATGATAAATGGTTCCTCGGAGCAGTGGCAATTTCATGGTTCGTTGGGCACAACCACTCTGCATTTTCACCCCCTAGATAATCAAGCTATTATCGGACAATGAGGAACAGATTGCATCTCCCGAAGCATCCCTGAACAATGGGCCATATATCTCCGGCATCTCCCATGCTGGGGATGGAGAGAGGGGATATTTTGCAGGGGGAGAGGAGGACAGGTAATCCCAGGTATTTTAGCATCCTTTGGTCTGCCCCTTTATCTGCTGCTGAGAGGAATTGCATCCTCTGGTTCAGTATGGGCTGGAATGAGCTGGGATTTTAACCCTGGTATTTTCCGTTTATTTTATCTCACCTCTCACATTCCAGGATCAGTTCCTCCTCTCATCCTCCTCCTTTATGATTTACAATAGCCACAGGCTTTTGCAGCTGATAAAAGGCACTAGGACACCTGAGGGCCCCACAATCTTTGTCTTTCCCAAAAGCTCTTTTTTCTCCCACCCAAACTCAGAAGATAAGGATCCATCTTCACCATGCAGCAGGGAAACTGAGGCATGCTTAGCTGTGCCTAACAGCTTCAAGGCACATACCATGACAGCTCTGCCAGCCTGCTCATAGGCAGTTGAGTTGCAGCTTGCACCACATTTATAGATACACATGGGGGACTCATGTTCTCCATGTGTCCATGGGCATAGAAAACATCCACAGAAAAAAAAAAATGACTGAAATGCAGATAGTCTAAATTAATCTTATAATCTTTAGGCATTAATAGCTGTGGTAAGAGGTGGAAAATCATTTTCATTCCATATTAGGATTTGGGCTTCCTCACTGCCCTCTCCTTCTGCCTTTGCTTGCCTATTTAGCTCTGGTGACATTTGAAATGGCCATAACATGAATTTTACATGAGAAACACAGAAGTTCTCTGAGGTGGCTACGATGCAGCAAGACTTAGAAGTTTTTAAGTGTGAGGATGATCTATTTAAGACAGCAAATACTGATAGGCAGATTTGTTTGTTAGAAGGAAGGTTTGGGTATCAGATTACTTCTGCTCAAAATAACCATAAGTTTGTGTACGTACTGTACTAAAAATTATTCTGAAGCTTCCGCAGTACAGCAATATATTACGTCTTTCTAACTCCATCTGTTTTACGGCTTTGCTGATCCTCTGCTCTTTATTTAAGCTTCTGGCACTGAAATGATTTTGAGCTCTTTAGTTTTTCCAGCCAACCATGCCATGTCCTAATGTTATCTATGGTAAATAAAATAATAGTCATAATTAAAAATAAACAGGGCGAAGAATGAGATGCCAAGTCTGATGTGCCACCGAATCACTTAAGAGAGGTAAAATATTGCTGTATCTTACAGAAAGTTTAATCAGCCAAGGAATGTCATGCAGTCGTCTCCCTTTAACCTTCCCACCCCCTTCTTCTCCCCTCCAGAAGAAAAAAAACCCATTCTTGAAGTGAAATATTTATGATTTTAATAAATTAAAGAACATGGCTAATTAGCTCCATCATCAACACCCACAAAGCTGTTAAAGTGACTGCGAATGCCTGAGTTTAATATTTCTCCAGCCAGTGAAGCAGTGAAGCATTGGGTTCTCAGAACATCCTTCAGGGTCCTCAGAGAGCAGCTCCTTCCTGAGATGATGTGGGGAGGCACTTGTCTGGGTGGGCATGGGTTAATACACCAAGGATTGGATCAATTTTTGTATATGCATGAATGTTTAACACCTAAATGAGCCCTGCAGGGAGAAATCCTGCTTCTAAGTGATTGCTTTTATCATCAAACCCATGTAAAAGGAACCATCCTGTCCTTCCACCAGTGACCAGTTCCATTCCTGGCTGTGCAGCAATGGTTTTATCCAGTCTAAATGCACCCTAGAATTTAGCAACAGAATTTCAGTAGACTAAAGGAAATTATTAATATTTTCTGATTTGTGTGGTGGGACCTACTAAAATTCTTACTAAATTCATGGAGGGGTAGCACCTTTTCTCTACGCACCCCTCCACCAGACAAAACAGATCAAATGACAAATTCCTTGCACTCATTGTTGCCGGGCTGAAGTGACAGACGTTGTTAATTGAGGGTGTCAAAATAATTTACTGCAAGTAATTAAATAAAATGGCAGGTTCTAAAGCCTGCTGAATTTTGATCTAAAGTCTGTAATCGGGGCTATAATTTAAAAGCACCTGACAGAAGCTTTAATTAGAGAACAAAAATGCGAGTAGCCAGTAAAGCTCTGTGATGGATGGTGGAAAGTGGGGGGAGATACCTACTCATGTCTCTTCTGCAAGATCTCAAACAGCTGGCTGATAGGCTGTCACATGCAGGCGTTGGCTCCTCTTGAGGAGCACAGCTCCTGCCCTGAGCAGTGTGAGTCCATGCCCGGAGCCGTGGGTGAGTAGCCCCACATCTGGGTCTTCCTCTCAAGAAAATTGTTGCAATTTTAGCTCATGGCCCTTGGTTTTCCATTTGATGGCCAGTTGTCTGAGAAAAGGATGTCACTGACAGAGTGTGAGAGCGTTTGCTAGTTGTCTTTGAGCTGGTAGAAGTATGAATTTTATCACCACGCAGCTGCAGTTGGTGTTTGCAATGATTTTTCAGAAGTCTGCAAACCTGAGGTCAGCGGGACTTCACATTGGTCTGGTTGGCTTTGCGTTTGAAAACAAACGCATGGGTCAGCCTCTTTCGGTTGTGCTCCCCAGGCATTTCTTACTTCCTAAATGGTTCTCCTGGGCACATTAAGTTGTGTAGGCTGAAAAACAAGCTTTTAGGTATTCAGAGCTGGGACCTCCCAACATGCAAAGGCACAACATACGATTTATTCTTCATGACAGTCTTGGCACCAGGGTGTCACCACCCATGTTGCTTTCTAATTCCCAGATACAGCCCTACAGTCTCCCCCTCGGGGAAAAAGGAGGAGAGGGAGGATGGAAAGGTCACGGTTTAGCTTTTTTATAAGTTTTCTAATATACCACTGAATTATGTCCTTACTAGGGGCTGTCAAGTCTGATTATGTCAATGTGGAGTTGCAATTTCCCACCACCACTCTGGGGGATACGTCTTTGGGGAGATGAATTTATTGCACTCATAGAATCATGGAACAGTTTTGGTTGGAAAAGACCGTTGAGATCATCATTTACTGATGCCTCTTGGCTCGTGCAGCAGGTTGGATCTAGCCAGGTCTAAGTTAAATAACAGATAAAATATCCCACATTGGACCTGTAGCGTTGTGACACCCACACACCTTCTACATGCAGCTTGTATCGGGATGAAAGCAAACCAGTGAGCACAAGGAACCAATTCAGTCCAAACACTGGAAATGAGGAATAATAGGGTGCATTTGCAAAGAGAAGAAGGAAAGGAAAGAAGGCCTCTACTCTTTCTGTACCTCATATCAGGATCAACACTTGTCTAAAGGCAATGCTACCTGAGGATGTTCAAAGTTCAGTGTAAAACCGTGACATACCCTAAACATCAAGCAAGGGAGTCCAAAGCTTAAATTAGGCCATCTTTGGGCAGGATGAAGAATTCTATGATCTCTTGACTAAACTACGATCTCTTATTTCCATTACCTGAGTGAAGTTGGTTAAGGCTCAGTGGAGTATCTCCATATTTCACAGGGAGGTGAACACATCACCAAAGACAGAGTTACCACATGGATCAGTTGTTCATATGAGGCCTTGTAATTTCTCTGTTCCTGGCTCGCATGTTCAAAAGGAAGGATGATCTCTTTGATGAAGGCAAAATCTGAAGGAGACAGAAGCCTGCAAACCAGGTGATACGTTCATTTGCGATTTCAGCTCTTCCTTAGTGGTATCAGCAGGGAAAGGAGTGGAAAAAGAAATCCTGGCAGCCCTGGCCAGTGCATTTTTACATACGTCAGTGAAATAAAAATATTGTTTCAGCAGTTGTATCGATGCTATTAAAACAGAGTTCAAGGAATAGTGCCAATCTTCTGTTACCAAAACTATAATGCACTCTCGAAGGATAAGCAGAGGCCACTCAAAAAGTGACCACACATCAGAACTGAAAGTGCCACAAGTGTCTGACTCCAGGTGAGGTTGAGAGAGGCTATTTCTCTACAAAACCTCTGCGGTTACCCTCAAGAGACAACATTTCAGCAGGGAATGGTGATCTAGTATTACAATCATGATTCATTAGTGTTGTATCTGCAGATTTACTTCCTATAATACATCCTGTGTACAAAAGAACCTCAATGGTCCTAATATGCTTTGCAAAAGGAGGACAAAAGAGATAAAACCACTCTTTTGCGTGGCTTCAGTCTGATTCAACTCAAGACGACGTGAACAGACATTGATGGAGGCTCTTGTGTCTGCCTTTAGGACCTCCCAAAAATTCTACAGGACAAGTGGAAGAAGTGTTTCTACGCTCTTCAGGCCCTCAGGAATATAGTGGTGACTATTTTGATGGAGTGCAGCAAGTGCAGTGTGATAACGGAAAATAATTTTAAAGAGGAGGAAAAAACATTCTTGCTGAGGCTTATTTCAACTTAATGATGTTTAATGAATTGGCAAAACCCTACTTAGGAAAAAAAAAGCAAACTTTATGTATCTGGATCTTAATGATTAGTAATTCTCCTTGGTTAGGATGCCAGAGTAAACATAATTAACACTTTTCTTTTTAACCAATTGACTTTTGTTTTCTGTGGCCAATAAAATTTGAAGAATTTTCTTTGGATCCAATTACACCATCCTTGCCTGGGAGGGATGACAGTCCACCATATGTCCACAGACAGGACAAAGTAAATGGTCTAGAAAGTCCCAAAATGTGTTTTTCACATCTCAAGAACGAGGGAGATTTTTGATGACGATGTAACAATGTCAAGCACCGTAAACAGTTACTGTCTGCCCAACTTAAAGTGGCAGTGCTCAAGAACAAAAAAAAAACAAACCACCACCCAATAAATAAAGAACAAATCAATTCTGACACCGTTTTAAAAATAAGACCTCAACTGGTTTCAAATTTTT
The DNA here is from genome assembly GCF_000703405.1 of Apaloderma vittatum. Taxonomy (NCBI): domain Eukaryota; kingdom Metazoa; phylum Chordata; class Aves; order Trogoniformes; family Trogonidae; genus Apaloderma; species Apaloderma vittatum. The sequence goes on along the minus strand of NW_009730166.1, from coordinate 24,435 downwards.
AACATCTTCTGACATTTTGGAGGCTTTTGCTAATTCTCCAAAGCCTTAAAAGCACTTTTCCCCTTACTGGCCTATTCTGATTTCCATTCAGATGCCACTTCTATTATTTAACAACCCTAAAAAAACCGCCAAAAATGTTAATCAAGCCATGACTTGTGCCAAACAGCTCAAGTGATTTGTATTATATCTGGAGCCTGAGCATTAACCAACCATTCAACTCAATGCAAAAAGAATGTTTCATGTTTGGCATTAATGTTTAATGCCTCAAACCACAAATCTTGCTGATTTTGTCGGGGTCTTGTGTGAGGTTCAAGGTAGAACCATATGAGAATAGCTATCTGTATCTGTTGACCTACTCTCATTCCTGCAAACACTAGGCTTTTCTTAGGTTTCCTCCTCTCACATATGTTTCTCCAGGCAGAGATGGCCATGTGGGTTCCTCAAAATTCAGATCAGGCGTGATGCATGGGCTTATTTAAAAATGGATGATTTGGAGCAACCTTGGTGAATTTGCTGGGCATCGGGTTAGGAACGAACAGCGTCTTTCATGTAGTAGGTGGCTAAGAGCAGAAGGTCACAGTCACATCTGGAAAAGACACATCTGGATCTAGGACAGGAGGTCCATCTATTTACGCAAATGGCTGTCCATGCTGTCATCTGGGCTCTATATGTTTCTCCTGTGCTGGAAGCCACATGGTCGTGTTAGGGTCATGCTATACCCAGGCTAATACAGTAATGCAACTGTGCCACTGGTAGTGTCCTCCAATCCTCAAAAGGTCTGTATTTCTCTCTCAGAAAGATGGTTGGAAAGGTGGTTGAAAACACCAAAGTGTAAGAGAAAAAGTCAGAAGATGTTCTCCTAAAAAAGCACTAACAAAGTTTAAGTTTAACTCAGACACAGTTCATCCCCATTAAAAGAACTCAAATGACACATTGCTTTTAACGTGCGATATTTCCTTTTCCTTCCCTGCACGGCACGAGCAGGATGCTATCTGCTTGCATCATGTCTCATGGTAAAAGTCCTGACTCTGCCTGTACAAAGGCGCTCTGGATGCTGCATTTTTTCCCCCGCTCAGCATCCAAAACAAATCGCACCTCATGTTAACATGAAGTGTTGAAAAGCCCAGCCTTTGCAGGTTTGCTGTCAGCAGGCACAGTATCTGCTTGATAATAACGACTGGGCACTGATCCACATTTGGCATACGCATGGCTTTATAATGTGCCTCCCTTTGCTTCTATTCCTTCCTCCCTGCACTAATTTTCAGTGGATGGCAGAAGTCTGAGGGAATTACACAAATTTTGGCAGATCTATTTTAAATTCTGGGAGCTGATGGAAACGCAGAAGGATGTGCATACCTGTAGGAGCTGTTAAACCTGCAGCAATGCATGGATTTCCTGGAGCAAAGTGGAACCCAAAGGACTTCTTTCCTTTCAGCCTGTCGTCTGTTGCCATGCTGCATTACAAGCTCACCTGTCTTGCTGGAACAACAGCAGTGAAATGCTGATGTAGGCTTGAGAGTCCGTCTATACCTGAAATGTGAGCCTCCTGGGAAGGGGGTTGTTCCTAGCTGTCCTTTCCTACTAGCAAACAGGACTGGTTAGGAGATTTTGACAGGACACCGACTTCTTCAGAGGTTGTGTCAGCCTTGGGTGGAATTTTTAAAGGAAAAAAACCGAGTTAAAATCAACTCTAGTTACCGACTGGGGTCTCCATTAAGCCGTGACTTTGAAACTCTGTTCTTGTATTTTACTGTGCTGCACAAACAAATCCATGAATGAAGAGGTCTCGGATGTCTTCAACTCAAAGTGAGGACTGAGCCCTAGGCTTGTAGTGTGACAGGTTCCTTATTTATCCATCCGATTTGTAGGATCCCAGCATGACCTGGGTGGCTTTATACAATGACTCTTTGTAGACTATGGCAACTCGTTCATGTGTGGCCTCGGTGCTGATCAACGCTGTACTCGCTCGGGAGTGAGTTCACTCCTGGGCTTGAGCCACGTCTGACTTTCCCCCCAGGACAATCCCGTATGAGCAGACAGTTCCTTCAAACAGACTTCCTCATTGTGCTACACAACTGCACTCGTGGCAAGGGAAATGCTGGTGATTTGGAACATTTTTCTCCAAGAAAAACACTGATTCAAGCTCATTGGCTTGGAATTAACTCATCTCAGGATATGAAGGTTGGAGCAAAGCAAAGATCAGAATTAACAGAAAATCGTTGACACAGGGGTGATTTCTGCTGAAACAAACTAAACATTCAAGCTCTCAGAAAGTCTTTGAAACAAAATCTGCAACAATCTGGGCCAGGGTTGGCAGCAAAAAGGTATTTCAGACCTTCAACAATGGTTTTTCCATGATCTTACAAGGAGCTCATTGTCCAATAAGGGCTATTATGCATTCAAGCAAGGATGACTCTTCCAAGCCTAAAATGCATTGTTCTTTTGTTGTACGCGCTTTCTGTCCGTGAAGTCATGGCGAGGCGCTGAGGCTTCAGACTCACAGCAAATACTGGCTGTGATGTGATATTTCCACTTGGCTCCCCTCCCAATGGCTCCTGCTAGAGCCATTGTTCTCAATGACGACCATCCATAAAAAGTGACAACAGCAAAGCACCTACTTCCCAAGTCGCTCGCTAAATCCTACGCGTTTGGCATCTGCATCATGAAATGGCGAGATGGTGTCCCCAAAAGACTCCGAAATTTTTCAGAACTGTTGCGAGCCTTTTACCAGGAACAGTTTTCTCATGACTATGACTCTGGTAGTAATTAATTCTCTTTGGTTCTGCCTGGGATGCTTCAAAATGCTTAGAGTGGTTGGGAGCTTATGTTCTACCAGCCCAACTCCTGTGAAAGAACCCCAAATTATCTCTAAAGAAATTATTTAGCCATGTTCCAGCATCACTTTATTCATCTTTCAAACATTCCTAACAGAAAGCATCAAAACCTACTGCTTCATCTGGCACTGGAGCAAAGTCTTCAGCATGTGTAAGCTGCTGGGAGCTCACTGGGCTGCGCCAGCTCTCACCAGCTGAGCACCATACCAGCGATGGTCTCAGTGTTCGTGGACTTCCAACCCCCTGATGTTTGCTTCAAGTTTCAGAGTGAAAGCGTGCAAGAAACTCAACATAAAACTCAGACTGTAAATTTGACTTTTCCTTGGTCTCCAATCAGAACCATAAATCAACGCCAGATTTGCTTTGAACTTGGTCGCGCTTGCCCCAGAAAGTTCAGAAACTTTAATGATCCTTTGGGACAGAGTCAAGCCCATTTTAGAGCATTTACAAAGAAAACATCTAACTGGATGAATCTTATGTGGTTTCGCTACATGCCTTTGGCACAACTCTGGCAAACCCTGACAAGGATCCAATTAAAATAAAAATACCGATAAAATGGGCATTCAACTGATGTCATTGGACAACACGCAAGCAAACAAGCTGATGGCATCTTAAAGATTTATTTGGTTTCACTTTGCTAGAACTTTATCAGCGTAACAGGGCCACTTCTCCTTTCCTCTGCAAGGATGTAAATCAGGAGTAAAGCCATGCTTCAGCTGGGATGGTTATCAGGCTCAGATAAAGCTTTTCAGATCTTTTCTTTGTGGACTGAAATGTCTGGCCAAACACAGTTTTGGATCCAAGTTAATAGTCTCTCTGTGAAAATGCTGGAGAGCCCCAAAAGCATCTGTATTCCTCTGCTGTGCTGGGACAGAGAAGGTTTTGAAACACAGCTTTGCTGTTTAAATAGGACTTGCTGTCACTTCTCAAGGTGATTCTCATTGCTTTTATCCAGAGAAAATCTGAAGCAATCAAAGTAAAAAGTTGTCCACAGTGAAGGGAACGTGCTGCTCCCAGATCTATCCTCAAAAAAGTGGCTGAAGTTTCTTCTAAACATTCGCAGTGTAGCTAACCAGCCTACTTTAATGTTGAGACAAAACAAGAGATAGAATGTATTTTTTGTGGTTTATAAACACACGCTATGTCCAAAAATCTTACAGCATGTTTAAAAGAGGCTTGCCAAGTGTTCATAGCACTTATCTTAAAATGTGCCTTTAGACTTCACAAAAATTCTACAATTGTACAAACACATACATACATTTATATATTTTCAGGTCAGGTGGGACCTTACAATAATCCTTCCTAACCTCTTTATATTGTTAGCTGACTTTTAAATTTGTTTTTCTTTCTTTAAGCTGAAGTATCACAGGATTCTGCACAGAAGGGCCGTATTGAAATCATCAGCTTGGTATCCAAGTGTGGATATTGTCAGTGAACCCTTTATAAAGCATGAAGCTCATGGCATGACACCCTGGCTCGTAATATAAAACATATTATTCACCTTTACAATGTCAGAGGGCACATTTAAGAGTAGCAACAGTAGCATTATTCACAAATGAAGTGGTGGAAAACCCAGAACTCACATCTTTACAATGTTTGTACCTATCTATCACTCTGATATCCAAGCGTAATCTAAATTATATCAGTAGCGATAGCAATGTCATGGTGGATTCAGCAGAAAGTTCCTCTATCTCATCGTTAAATATTGTCCTTTGGGTAATTTGTTTCATTGATTTATTAATTATGCAGCTTTCATCTGTTCATTTTTAGGTTTTTATGTATTTCAACAGTTTGTTTTTCAATTTTTTCCTCCTTTGCTGCCTTTGTTAGGCTACCAACCTTTGGTAGTACTGCCCCTTAAATGACTGGCAGGAATTGGTGAGGATCCTTTGGTTTCAGTGGACCTATGTAGATCTCAAAGCTTAAAAAAATGGTCAAGAGGAGTCATGTCTAAACTAGTCACTTACCTACTGAAAATTGCTTATAATCCCAGTTAAGGATGATGGGGGGGCAGTGCTACATGCAACGAACTCTTTCTATCAAGACGTATTTAAGGGGTACAGAGAATTTTCGTCAAAATGTAATATTCCCATTTAACTTCCTCCTCTGAAGACAAAAAATAGTTTTTGCTGGAAGATATGTTTCGAAGGAAACAATCTGCTCATAAATTTAGCAGGAGGAAATCAAGCTCTGAATCTGAAGATATGTAAGTAACTTGTGAACATTTCCTTTGATTTCAGCAAAAACCTCCACACAGGAGAATTACCCACATGGATAATTGCTCATAAGATCGGGCAATCTAGGTCAGTTAACAAAATAAGGGCACTAAATCATTTTCTAATCTATATTGTTCTCTTTGACTGCCAAAGTGCTAGCTCTATTTATTTTTTATAATCCTGATAAGGAAACAACATTCCTAAAACATTAGTAAAAAAAAAAAAATCCAGCTTGAGTGAAAGGACAAAGTGAAACAAACATCTTTCAGCCCTTCTCCACTGTTGCTGATCTTTAAATAGCAAACTTGATCTTCTGTCAAAGCGGATTTTGGGTGGTTATGCAGCAAGTAGCTCGAGAACATGGGCTCAGAAAATCCTTCAAGGCCCTTAATCGGCAGTCTCTGCCTGTTGCTTTGAGCTCTTCCCCTGCTCTTGCCTTTAGAAGAAGTCATGCTTGAGAACGTTTAATCCACTGCAGCCCTTAGCACCGTCCCTCTGGGAGCTCACTCATGCTCGTTATCGTATGTTCGCCGTGTCAGAGGTTAGAGGGCATAACGTGCACCGTGAGCCAATCACCGGCTCCTCGCTCGGCCGAGACTTTATCTACGATCGCAGCCAAGGCAGCATCGAGATGGAGCGAGCTCTCTCCATTAGCATGTAGTTTATAGATGGGGAGCAAAGTCACACACGGCCTTCTAAATATGGCCAGAATTTGTTTGAAACTTTATAAGATGTTTTCCATTCCCGGGTATTGACTTTGTAAATGATACCTTCCAAAGCTTTAACAGGCGTGAGAAATTTAAATATACAACCCCCTTCGACCTGAAAAAGGAAGACAGTATATTTTAAACAATTGGGGAAGGGAAGACAGTGGCAGAACTGAAAAGAAGCTTGGTTGGACCTCCATAAGCAGTCACCTTGAAGAGAGGAAAGTTAACAACACATGCCTAGTTCAAAAGCAAATGTTTCTGGGAGCAGAGCTCTGGGTAATGTGAACCACACAGATATGGGATAGCCCAAGGGGGGTAGAGGGAGTTTAGATTCATTTTGAAAAGATTATGCTACCACACTTCATTTTTGTAT
>NW_009730166.1:0-18271 GCF_000703405.1 Apaloderma vittatum | reverse complement strand
CTAGTGAAACCTACTCCTCCACTTAAAAACTGGACATTCTCATTTATATAGCTCCTCCCTGAGAGAAGCTTGAAATAATGAGCACATGGAATGATTTCCAAGGTGTGTTTCTGTTGTTTAATCTCTGCTTTTGATTCTCCAGGCACTAATTGCTTCGTTCTCGTTTGACACATCTTCCAAACAGTCAGAAATGCCCATGTTGCTTTTGAGAAAGACACATCTTCCATTTTTGCCCACGTTGCTTTTGAGAAATACTGGGGTCAGATGTTCCAGAGAAATTTATCTGAACGTGTGTGATTTGCTCTGGCAATGTGCTGGTGTAGGACTGTTGCCTCCTCTTTAATGGCTTATCCACATGGGGCAGTAGCAGAGTAAAACATCATTGTCTTGTAGGAGAAGCCTTCTTACTGTTGCCTTGAGCTTCTAAAGTGGTGGGACCATCGATCATGCTGTTGATAAAGCAGCTTAGGCTGTGACAAGCAATTGGCTGGGCGCACTGTTTGCAGTGAGAAGTCAACGGTTTTTGGAACTCAACCCTTGTACTTAAAATAGCGAAATTCCCTTTGAGGAAGAGATCTCACAACGTATGGTCCTTAAATAGACCGACAACCAAGAAAATGAAACCCATTTTATGGGCAGTCGAAATGAGGGAATAATAAACTCGGCGGTTGCTCTGTAAATTAGTGACAAAGTCACAGCTTGAAGCTAAATAACCTGATTCTGAATAGGCTAATTTTGCTGCTAACCCACATTGCTCTTTTATGTGCTGGGAAACATAGGGACAAAACAAGGTTCCTGCCTCTGAATATGTGTTGCCTCCTTCTAGAAATGAGCAGTCCAGAACCTGAAATAATTTCAAATGTCTTTACGGGCGGCTAAAATTTTTTTTTCGTTGCACACAATCTAAATACATGAGCCTACTTAACAGTTTGGGAAAATACAGAAAGGCAGCCATGGGCTTTCATGTGGTCCTTCATCTTGTTAAGATAAGGAGGGAAGGAATAACAGACTACATAAACACAAACATCACGACTCTCCGTGATCACTTGTCACCCACCCTGGACCCAATTCACATCTGCTCTGAACAGCTACAGACTCGAGCACCACACAACTTAAATTAAAAATGAGGAGGCAAAGGGTCTGACTTAATATGACAAAGAGTCAACGCTACATTAAAATAACGGATTTCTACTGTGAATGCATATTTCATTACCTCTGAAAATATATATTTCACCAATCACCATGAAGAGTAGACAAGCTCAGCATGATTTATTCAAGCCTTTATTAGCTTGTCCTACACTTAATGCTGACAGCTTGATGATGTTTTCCAAGATCCAGTGGCTTCTTCTTGAAAAGAAGTCAAGTAGGCTCATGTGTAAAACATTAGCTATATATGCATCCCAGAATTTAACCACTATTAGCTAATGACCAGAGCAAGGCAATATTTTGTTGGCAAATATATCGGGCACCAAAAAACTGCGGTTTTCTAGAGATCAGAACAACTGGAAAATATTGTATCTGGTCAAATAGAACATTTTAGAAACACCAGTGTTGGTCATTTTAACATTTGAAATTCCAGCATTTTGGGGCACTTGTCAGAAGAGGCAAGGTGTCTAAAACACAATTCAGAGAAGGAGATATCCAGTATTTCAGAAGTAAATATGACCACAGCAAGGAGATGTTTTACCTGCATTTCAAGAGTTTGCTCAAAGTGCCCCACCTGGGGACAGTTATCAATACTTTGTTGCTGTATCTCTGTTAGCAGGGACGATTTGAGTCCCACGAGCATCACTGTGAGTTATCCTTCAATAAATTATTTCTCTTAACTAATTTTCAAGCAAGACTTTTTTTTCTGCTGAGGAAGCAAAATAACACGAGTGCTGGTAGGTAAGACTTTTTCTTCCCAAAGGTTGTGGCTAAGAATTGCGTAAATGAACATCAGAAGTTCAGCTTCTGCTGTGAACCCATCTTTAGACTGTTTTTGCAAAAAATATGTGTCAAATGCCGATCTTAGGGCTAAGTGGTTTGTGTTTGTAAGACTCCCATCTTAGAGCCAGTAGTCAAAAGGACAGCAGGTGCCCAAACTCTGGGCACATGCTGAAATGCTGTGCTGCTTTCTGACCCTAAATGAGTGGCCTGACGAACAGCTGTACTCAGGGTGGTCTTAAATCTCTTACTAGGAGCTGGTTTAAATCAGAGGGAGGGATGAGTCTGGGGAATGTAAATGTCCTCTGGGGCCCATTTGGGTTTTTATGAGGTAGGTATTCCGGCCTGAAGAAAAGGGCTAAGATCAAGCCAACCATCTTCCAGGTGAGACTCCATCCTTTAAAACCCTTCTGTGAGGGCCCTTAATAACTTTGCCATGTGTAAACATGCCTGATGCTTTTCTTATGAGCTCAGAGTGACAACCAGAGCAAGAAGAGAGCGGCGGCTCAACGCTTTTTGACGTCAGTTCTTATACGCCTAAGCAGTTGATAACCATGACACTCAAGAAACTGGGTATCACATATCATTAGAGGCACATGAAGCAGCGCAATAGGTTCCAGAGCTACCTCACCCCACTATTGCAGCAACGAGCTCTGGGTTGACCCAGGATTTTTTTCCGTGGGCTGTAATGACCGAAGCACAATTTAACCCCTTAACCTCTCAGCACACGGGTCACATTTCAGTGCAATAGAGGACACACACCAAGTGGCTCATGTTTATTTTCCAATTGTCATTTTCAGTTTACCTTGAAGAACCTGATCTTTAAGTTGGTAACAAATAGCTACTGAAACCAGCTGGGGATTTTTTTCCCAGCTATAAACCAGTCAGCCCCAAGAAAGACCCCGTGAGACTGTAGAACATTTGCTTCCCATGTCAGCTGAGAAGCTTCCCAAAAAGGCAGAAGACAAAGTATGTCAGATGGCTTGTGTATTCCCGCTTTGCTCTGGCCACACTGGGTCATCAGGGCATATAAAATGTATCAGACTTGGCTAATTTAATTTTCAGGCACAAAGAACATTTTATTAATGGCATTCTGATTTATCTCTGATGTTACAGCCTAACCCAATGGACATCAAAGCCGGTGAAGAGATGGTCACTGATTGTCCTCAGCAAACCTCAGGGAAGGATTTTAAATTCTTTAATGCAGTTTTAGGAACCTTAGTTTAGCAGCTTGACCTCCCAAATAAGTGAGTTTGTTGGTAACTTTTTGATTCAAATAGGCCTGCTGGTTTATGCTCATGAGCACCGTTTCTTGAGTATATCTGGATTAAGGGGCATTTCAGAGATAATACACCCAAAGCTCTGCTCAGAGACCAGATGTATATCACGCTTTGAAAAATCAGGGTTTTTTTCTATGTTCAAAAGTCTTTCTTAACATATCTGATAACAGAAATTTTCATCCTGACATATGATACAGATCCAGAGTACTCTGTGAGCACTTAACTAGACTAAAATAGAGTAGATTTTGGACATAATGAACTTTGGCCTCTGACAAGTAGTAGCCTGTCAGGAAAACCTCTGTTGTGATGAAGATACTCTTGTGTTGAGTGTATTTATTTCATGGGATAATGCCCACAGAAGAAAATGGTAGCAGTACCAAGAATCAAAGCAATAAGATCATGGTCCTATTCCATGGTCTCAGCCACAGGGTGAGCTGTTATCTTCTGTGTCCTTGATGCTCCCCCAGCATCCTGCAGAATTTATTGTGATGTGAAGATCTTACACAGAAAAAAACCTATGAAATCCCTGATGAATCTGTTTCTGTGGCTCCGGAGTCCTGTTCCTGTGTCAGGAGCTCTCGAAACTCACTCTGAATTGCAAAAATGAATGCAATAAGGAGGAAAGGTAGGGCAGTATACAAACTGAGGAATGTGCAGGGCATTGGAAAAATTCTGGTGGATTTATAGTCAGATTTATGAATGTGGTCAGAGCAGGTGATGGTGTTCAATTAACAGGGAAATAAATATTCACGTCTGTGTTTGCATCATGCTCAGAATGTGGCTCAGGAAAAGAAAAAAACCTCTGGGCATGTCTGATTTACTCTAGAGAACATGTTTACATGGATAGTGAAAGATAACTTTGTAAGCAAGCCTAAAACCAAGCAGTCTCATATCGGAAAGCACAATTTATGAGGCAGAATAAATCCAGACACAATTTTCCACATATGATCTCTCATCAGCTATAAATCTCAAACCTAAATGGAAAATATCTTTTGCCATCTGATTTAATTGGACCCAAAGGCAGATCTCTGAAGGCTACCCATCCTGTGGTACTTTCCAGGCTTTGAGTCTTTTTCCTTTTGCTGTAAAACAAAATTAGAGCTTTATAAAAAATCCCCATTGGGAGTGCTTCCATTGCTTTCCCACTTCCTACCGTGGGTGGACACTTGCATTTTGGATGCAAGTTTCTGTGGTCAGACACAAAGAGACAAGTCACACTTGCAACAGGCTTGCCCTGAAGTCCTCCCTGCTTCACACTGCGCAACCATCTTTTCCCACAAAGGAAAACAACAAGAGTCAAAGAAGTTTGAGAGTGTAAGAACTGCCCTAGTCTTGGAAAGATCTCACCCTTTTGGGGAAAAATGGCCATGCCTGGCCATAGGGGAGCTTCTCCTCTCTTCAGGAGGCTTTGGCTTTGGTGAGTAAATCAAACCCAAAGCCTTCCAAGAGGTGCATGAGGTTTTAGCTGCACAATTTGCTTTAAAGTCAAAAGGGAGCCACACAAATAAGCCTTGGCCAGCAGCTACGGTATGTGGCCTTTCATAACTATAACATTTCTTGTTTTGGTGAGTGCTCTTTGGGTGGGCTTGGTCTTCCCCCACAAGAAAAACAATTATAGGCTCTGAGCTGGTAAACATCGCGGCTCTGGGCTCTACCTTCAAGTTGGCCAAAGCTCTCAGCCCTTCACCGCACAGCGGCAGCTGAACTCTGATCGCATCAGATGCTGGATGAGGTCACAGCTTCCAAAATCCCCCTGATCCTTACCCAAACACCGTGCAAAACCTTCAAACTCTCAAAATCATATATAAAATATCATGCTTAATAAGGCTATTGTATCACAGCAGGGCCTGGATTTAAGCTCTCTAAATCCTGGCTATTTCCTTCAGGCATCGATTATTTGGTTTTCTCTAACGCGGGATTCCGCGTGTTGTTTGTACAGCACATTTATGGTGCTGCACCTCTAAGTAAATTCTTTCTTCTAAGGAGCGTAGCTGGAAGGTTTTGTGTCCCTGAATTTCTACCCTTTTTTGTGCACAGACAACATTCATTTTGCTTTTAACTATGATGCAAAACTCTGGAGGAGCTGCAAACCCACACATGTCCATGTGGCCTCACTTGTCTCTCTGGGAGACTTCAGTTGGTTTGTTGTTGCTGTTTAGCAAAAAGTTCAGCCATTTCACATCTATGCCCTTGGCCTTTGCATCCGAAATTCTGTCCCTGTGGAGACCATGAAAAATTTGCCATTTAAACCATCACCACCACCATTTCACTACCCATTTTTTACTCTGGAGCAAGACCTACTGCCCAGGCTCAGGGTAATTCTTTGCTACACATCGAGTGAAAGAGCAAAGCTTGCAAGGATGTGTCCAGCTATCTCTTCAGCATCGTTGGTAGTGGCCACATCAGGATAACTTGATGGGAAAATAAAACAACGATGACTGTGGAACAAGAGGGCAGTATTTTGACCGCTGCTTTCAATTTTCTGCTTTTCACCCATCGAAGGGAAGAAAACTGAGCAAAAAAGTGCAAAAATAAACAGAAAAAAATCACCTCTCCAATCTCAGCCAACCTCTCCCAACATCTGGGAAAAATACCCCCCTTTCCCACATCTGCCCCTGTCGGCTTCCTTCTCTAAATTACTGTGGTGAAAAAATTATTCAGGTACTGTTGGGTCAACAAAGGACTTATAAAGTAAATGAGAATGAGTGATGTGACATTATAACCCCCACTGAACTCTTTCCAGTGGCCGTTTGCAAGCAGCTGAAGCCAATCCATCAGCGGATGGAACAGCATTTGTTTCTGAAACATCTGGTATGTATCAATATGTAAATTACACAGAGAGATTTTGATCTAAATGCCTCATGTTGTTGTTGTTGTTGTTGTTTCAAGGAGCTGTAACAGCCACTGCTCAGCATTACTTTTAAATTTTTGTTTGTCTTTTGCTGTAATACTACTTAAATATTCAAATGTTAACCTGTCATGATTATCCCAAGGAGTATTTTTAGCATTTTGTTTTTCTGGAATCAAAGTATTTTTCTTACCAGAGGAATTTAAGTCTGCTCAATTCTGAATTAGACCTTAATTGTATCCCTTGTCAATCACTTTTAATCCAAGCAGACCTCACATGTTTTGGCAAGCCAATGGTAAAGTGACTTGGAAAACAGCAAGGCAAGATGATCCTGTGATTAAATAGCCAGGAAGGGACTTGGTTCCCATTCTTTGAGTGAACTTTCTCCAAAGTGTGCCAGATATCCTTTCCAGAAGACGATAAATTTGTTTCTGATGCAAAATTATTAAAGTTTTCATTTTAAACAGGGCTGAAAACTTCCTCCCTGGTCATGAATGCAGAGTGTTCAGCTTTTCTGAAAAGCAGATAGCTTATTTTACAGCTTAAATATGGATTTGGGGACTCCTCTTTGTCATATTATCGACATGGAGGTTGAAATGAAAGAATGTAGACACCCAGATGTGAAAGTAACCATACAACAAGCAATTTTTTAATATATTGTCAGTTAGGACCTAGATGTGTATTTTGCAATACACAGGTTTTAAAAGGTTTTTATTTTATTTGAATTGTTCTTGTCTTTAAATATTTTTATCCAGTACTTTCAATGTCAGAGCATTTCTGAACTGAGCCAAAGCCTGGGAGCCGTAAAATGTAATTCACAAGAAATTATTATTACAAAAGGGAAAAAAAAGGGTACTGATGAGCTGTTTTTCCTTATCTAGAGACTGCAAAATATGAAAAGGAAACAAATGGTTTTCTTGTTGAAAAGCAGGCCCTGGAAATGACTCCTTGTGGGTAGATTCCTGTGTCCACACCAGGCTCTGCAGAATCACTTGGAGCTGGGGGAAGAAGGAGGAGGGAAGATGGGCAGCAGCGTTTGGTAGGATTGGTGACCTAGAAAAGATTTTTAAAATTCCTTCAGTTCTCACAATCAGATAAAAGCGTGCACAAAAAAGCGAGTGACTCATCTTCTCTTGTTCCCTTCTAATAGTTTCCTAATGAAGTAATTACAAGGGACTCGTTTGGAAGCACAGAAAATAGAAGACAAGAAAAATCAAGGGAGGAGGCGAGGAGGGGAGAAGTCTAATTAGCTGATCACTGCCTCCCCGTGGATCTCTTATGACTCTGACACTCTACAAAGGTTACGCCAAAGCTTTCCCTAAATCAGAATTTTAATTCAGTTTATGCATACTCATATATCCATGTAATTATCCACTAATGAGTGTGATCACTTTGCAGCCAAGTGGGCACTTTACAGTGTGTATCTGCTGTGTGGAGGGCCTGGTAAGGTTTAGCGGAAGAAGTAATTTCTTAATATCTGTTGTAAGTCTAAGCTTGAAAACCAGACAAGTTCTCAGGCACACCAATCTGAAACAGGAGCAGCAAATTTCTTGTCTTACGCCCAAGACCATCTCAGCTAAAGCAGAACGCCACCAGGAGCGTGCCTGCCTCAGCGCCCAGCATGGAGCATGCCCAGTACAGCAGGGGTCTGTTTCCCTATCTGCTGAGGGGCTGGATTTCTCTTTTGGAAAAAGCTTCAGGATCCAGGGGTGAAAAATGGTGGCCACTAAATCAGAATTACATCCTTTGCTATCCATTTTGGCTTTTCCTTTGCAGAGGTGGAAATGAAGAGCAAAATCCGTGCAGGATGAGACTCAGAATTTTTAATGATGAATGTTGTTTCCTTCCATCCATCCATCCATCCATCCATCGATCCATCCATCCATCCATCCATCCTTAAACTAATAAAATATTATGTAACAATGTAAATATTTATTCAGCCAGAAAAATCACTGTCTTTGCATATGAGACTCCTAAATCTATTTTATCTTTCCAAGCCGAAGGAGGGGAAAACCTAATTAAAGACAAAAAGTAAACCAGCCTCTTAAATTCTCCAAAGCTGGAATGGTAAGACAAGTACATCTTGCTTAACAGGGGAGTTTTATCATGACGGCTACCCTGCCAACTTTTTATTAAGGCTTAAACTGCATCCAAACAATTTTCTTCACAGGAGGAATCCGCTCCCTTCACGTGTCTACTGAGAAGAAAGCCCTGATTCTCCGTTTTCCATCATCCGTGTGCATGGTCAAATTCTCCCTGGGTAACCAAGTGTGAAGTACTTTGGACTGAGTTGCAAGTGAGAAGGGCTCTCATATATTATTGAGGGAGAGGAGGACTCAGCTCTGATGGAGCTGGTTGGGGATTGCACCAGTTTCTGACGCCTTCATCTGCCCTCCACCCTTCTTCTATCTTCTTTTTTTCCCGTTTTCTGCTGAGATATCCTCACAGAAGAGCCCGGCATCACCAAAATCAGGGTCTGACGGGGCAAGGAGATGAATGTCGTGTTTTTGAAGTTAACAGAAGTTGGTTCCTCAGAGTTCATGCCGGTGTCACAGTGTGCGCTGAACTCCTACACGTTTTTGAAACTTGATCTCACACCTTGCCTTTTATGAAGATGAAATCTTTGGCAGCTGATTATTTTGCTTTCTCACATCATATCAGATGGTTTAAGCACCAGTCTGCTTGCTAAGAGCCAGCTGTTGTGGAGTGGAAAAAGGAAGGAAGGAGGAAGAGAGGAAGCAAGGAAGGAAGAGAGGAAGGAAGGAAGGAAGGGAGGAAGGAAGGAAGGAAGGAAGGAAGGAATAACAGATGTGCTGTGAGATTTTTATATTGGGAGCAGTGGGTCTAAATGGGACATGTCACGTAGTGTATAATGTATTGGCAAGGGCTACACTGTGTTTCCTTCTCTATTTGATAAAAATAAATTTTTTCATTTGCCAAGACTATCAAAGTAACTGTTTGCTCTTCACTATGACCAAAGGAAACAGTGTTTCTTCCATTATCAACAAAAGGAATATATTTGTGTCTCAAAGCGGCGTTTCCACGTGCACACGCCCCCTCAGAAATCTGATTTTAAATCATTCTGAAATTAATTCAGTGTCCCTGCTCTGGATGCTCATTTCCTTAGAAAAGCAATGACGGGATGATTTTTCTCTAGTGCATCTCCTGATTTTGGCCCAGCACACGCTGTTGAAACTTTTTTTCCTTCCTTCCCTCCCTCTAATGCAATTGCTTGAGATCAGCTACTGTGAGACTGATCCAAACTCCATCACGGTGCGTGGAAAAACTCATCTGGGCTGGGACAAACATCAGCCCAGTCGTAACCCAGCCTTGCGGTAAAAGAAAAATGGAGGAGGAATAGTTTTGGCACAGCTGGACTATGTCTGGTACTGAGTCTCTTCATTGCTTGTCTTTATTAGCTCATTAAGCAGGTAAAAAAAGACTACTGCTGTCTGACCATGGCAAACTTCGTGTACACGTTGTTTTCTCTGTAACAAAACATTTGGATATTCTGTTAGTGAAACGAGAAGAACTCCCTGATGAAAAGGTTTTCCGCCTGTATATGCACCCTCCTCAGCCATCACAAGGAAAGCTTGGTTGCTCTGAGTGTCCTTTAGGGCTTCAGCACAACTTAGGGGTGGAAAAGTTGTTCTAAAGATGAAATAAAAATAGCTGATCTCGGTTATCAAATAAGGATAATACTGCTACACTGTTAGATCCTCACTTAAACCCCAACAGATATCTAAGGGCACTGGAAATCTGATGTGTACAAAAACTGTTGATTATTATCTAAGCAGTGGGAGGACAGATAAATATCCCTACGTATGTATAAGATGCAACCAGTATTTGGCATCAACAGTCCTGCACGAAGCAAAGAAATGCAAATAAATTCTTTTTTTTTTGTTTTGTATGTATGGAAAACATTTGACCAAACTGATTTTCTTCTTTGGGATCAATATTGACATTACTAGTGACACATTGAGGATTACAGGTCTGTTGATCCTAGATTTGGGTGAGATTAGAATTGCTTGTGGTAGTAGTTTTTTGCCCCTACTTCCAAGATAATAGTTTTTCCAGTAGTAATTAATGTGTCTTAAATGTAGACGTTTAGAAGATTCCCTAAGTATGAGTAGGAAAAATAGGTATGGATTAAGAGGAGGTGGAATACAAAATCGTATGCCAAAAAGCTGTTTTATTCTTTGTTAAGCAGAGAGGTCAATAATGTAGAAATCCCACCATACATTTGACTACGATGTTCAGAAAAAAAGTGTAGGTAGATAAGGAAGCATTGGAGTAATGTATCAGCATACTGTAACCCATCTGACCACCGTATGAACGTGCATTTTGAATAGTCATACATGTAAATGTATGCATCTTACACATACATAGGGATATCTATAAATCTTTCCCTTGCTTAAATAATATCCACTGTTTCTCTGCCTAAAGTTTGAACTTCAAAATGCAAAACTGATGTCTTCTATTACTGTGTTATCTTGTTGCTTGCTGCCAGTGTGTGCAATGGTCTGATGGTACACCCGAACACAGATACACACCCGTGCTCGTACATACACCCACCTACCCACGCATGTAACAGGAAGAATGAAGCCCTGAATTTTCCAAGTGCAGCTACACCCTTTTGAGAATTGTTTACAGCTTTTGTCAGAGTTATAAATGCATTTAAGAGAAAGCCATTTCTCCATAAGAGTCTTGGAGACCTAAAGCAGGGCATGGTAACACTGCTGCCAGCTCGTATCATTGCACCAACGAGCATCTGATGGACACACCCACCTCTGGGATTTTTACCTGTTTGTTTGCTCTAGGGACAGAACTAGTTAATACAGCTCTAAAAAGTGCTTCGAAAGGCACTGTGTTATGTTGATTATCAACCCAGCAAGACAACCCTTTAAAAACTGGAACTGATTAATTTCTACGTATAGTCCTATACATGTGTGCACGAGATAGGAGTATAACGTACTCATTTAAGGCTGCTCACATGGAAAATAAGAGAAGTGTCTCTGATTCTCATATAGATGCTGCAGGTAGGACTTCAAATAGTTCTTGGTTTCTCGCTGTTTCTGATGTTCATTGAGACATTCAGTGACTGGCTTCAGGAAAGCAGAATTAGATGAAGACAGCAGCTTCAATCTCCCACTCTACACACTGGACCAGCACCACTTGTCATAACAGGCAAAAAAACCCACTTGTAGCTGAAGGCTGACCACCAAACATAGGCAAAATAAATTGTTTGATTTCGATTTCCAAGATACACCCAATATTTTCTTTAGCGAGAAGAAGCAAGGATTTCTTCTAAAGCACAAGCACAGAAGACCTGGGAGTGCTGCACAGAACAATACATTTGTAGGTGGCAGGCTCATTATTTTGTTAACAGATGAATAAATCAAGGACTCCCTTGTTATTTTATTTTTGCAGTGTACTTTAAAAATACTCACACGCCCACTTAGTGCTTCCTCATCGATAACACCAGCAGCAGGGGGGAGACAGTGTCACCTTCCATAAACAGGTACTGTTGACATACGGCTTGTAAAATAGAACAATTTCAATGGGGTTAGAGAGCCAGCTCTGAGAAAAGGTGCAGATAACGCTCCCTGATCTGACAGTATTAGCCAAAAAATATGCCTGCGTATTTGAAGTCCCGTATTTGTCTGATCTGTACATACTTTGCTGACACGGGGCCAAGACTAACAGCGGGTCTAATTGGTCGTACAGATCAGACAATGATGTTCAGGAAGATGAAAATAATATTGGCCTGATGCGACATGCTTTGTGTTTAAAGGTTGTCGGTTTTCTGCTCCAACTTGGGCTGGAGTCACAACAGCCGACCACAGCCAGCCCTTAAATGAGATTTAATGAGGCTGTTTGGCTCAGGCAAGGTAACCAGACACACACACAGAGCGTGGATGAGAGAGGGCTGCTAATGCTCGGTAAAGCCTTTCCAAAAAAACAGATTGTTTTTTCCTTAAAAACAGCACGGCGATGATATAATTCCTGAATTTTTATGAGGCCTTTCCCAGGGGTTTGGGGATGGTTTCATATGTAACAAACACGAACTCACAGGGAGGAAAATGCAGAATACTGAGAAACCCACCAAACCAGAGTGCAATTACAAGGGAAAAAATTTTGGGGAGGGCTAATGCTTGGAAAAGGAGAGGGGAGAACTGGTGGCATCACAGGTTTCCAAACCTCATTAAATGTATCTTACTCATCCAGACAGTAGCCCAAAGCACAGGCACTGGGGTTAGGGTGGTGATATTTCAACATGACGGAGTCATGCCCGTAGATGCAATTTTGCCTTCAGAAAACATTGCCTCTAAAAATGTACCCTGCGCTTTTTGCTGAGTTCCCAACCAAAGCTGGACCGTGTGGCTATTGCATAAGTTCGAATTTAATTTTCTCCACTTCTCATCCATTCTGTACATGGCTGATAACTAAATCTCTCTGAAAATTCACTGGTCAGAGAACAAGTTTTCTGTCTGGCAACATAACCCACTGAAATGTCTCATGTTTTTCCTAGGTGAAATACCTGGATTATTGTCACAGCTTTCAACAGAGGTCTCCACTCACGTATCAGCATTGCCTGTATCTAGATATTAGTTAACAGTATAAATGTCTCATACACAGGAGTGAGAACAGTCTTTACAAAAACAAGTAGACCTTAAATCAAAGAGAACTCAGCTAAAAAGCAACACTGAACTGCGATTGTTTGTATTTGTGAGGATTTTATCTCACATGCATTTGCATCCCTTAAATTTCACCATCTGAAATTAGTCTTAACCACCAAAAATTTGCCTGGCTTGGTCTCCAAGTGTGGCTGAACCACCAGCTTCCAACCCTGAACTGATAAATTTGCCAAGACTGTCTCAAAATTGGACACTGTTCAACAAGAAGTCAATCCAGTTTAGCTTGAAAGGTTCCATCTTACAAATGAGCATGAACTAAAAAGTGCTTTGTCCCAGGCCTCCCAAACTTGGTTATCCAGATAGAAGTCTGCCTTTTCTCTTATTTTCTCTCCTTCCCTTTTTCTTTTTCTTCCCCATTTTTTTAAATCAGTGATTTTCATAAGTGAAATTCATTGCTTTGGGGTTGTTTTTTTTGAACCACACACATTTCTAAGAGTCACTTGCCAAGAAACGTCTGTAAAAGTATTTCTAGATGTTTGGAATTTCCTAGCAGAAGTTTGGTTTGTTTGAATCTCTTGCTCAGCAGGAGGAAAATTGAGCTCAACATGTTTGTCAGTATAAAAGCCATCTGTTTGATAGGGATCCTGGAGAAGACTGAAGGCCTGACTCTGCGATGATGACGTGAAAAAGAAAGGTTTCTGTTTCCTATTGCTGAGAATTAATTATACTGTTAATAGTGCGTTATAAGTAGGGGTGCTTTAAATTATTACTTAAGCCCAAAGAAATAAATATGACTTTAAGAGAAAGCTTTCCTGAAGCAAAATCCACCATCACTTTTCAAGTATTTGGTCACACACTCAAAAACATTTGTGAGCTGGGATACTTCTCCACAAACGTGCTCTAGCAAGGGTTTCCCCCCCTTTTTCATTTCCTTGTGGATAAAATACTGGGACTTTTGAGGGAAGTAGCTGCGTCCTGTGCCTGATCATCATCTGTAGCCTTAAATTTAAGTTCTCATTGAAAGACCCTTGATGTCACCTTGCTCTTCGGTTGCTTGGTGCACTCTTTAATTGTTGATGCTTAGTGGCTTCCCTGGCATGCCCGAAGGCAAGGAGTGCTGCAAAATGGGATTCACTCCTTTGGTGGAAGCAGAGGGTGGGAAAGATAGATAAAATAGTTCCACAAAACAAAGCCTAGCCCATCTAGAAATCATGTTTGAGACCTGAGCTGCCTGGAGCCACTTTTTGGAGGAACCAAACTCCCTCTGCTCTTTGTATCAGGATCCATCGGAGTCAAGGCTCTAATTTTACCACTAGAGCTGTGTTATTTATGTGTGGGGTGAACAGATGTGGCAATCCCTCTTGAAGACAGTATTTAGAAATATCGGGTCAAAACCCATTTACCACATGATGACTTTCTGGAATCTTACAGTAAAACAACTTAGCTGCCCCATGTCTATGGCTTTGCAAACCAACAACAAAGCACAAACTGCGGAAGGCACCATATACCAACAATTAAAAAAAACATATAGCACAGGATGTCTGCAAACAAAACTCGCAGAATCTCTTGCATGAGGGATTTGCAGGGAAAAATTATCTCAATGCCCCTGAAATGCAAAGAAATCTTCTGCCCTCTTGCCCTCTCGTCTCTCATTCGCAGCCCGAGCTCCTTCCAGCGACATGATCTCTCTTCTGAAATGCAAATTTTCATTGCACAAAGCAGAATAAATACCGACAGTGAAGGTGGACAGGTCTGCCATGCTTCAGTACACACTGGCTTTGTCCCTCCGTGCGCTGGCATGAGAACCGAGCTGGGGTTTTTGGAGGATTGCCAATGGGGCGAGATGCCACCAGTATTTTCTTTAGTGTATTGTAAACCCCAGGTGAGTTTTGACACCGGCCGTACTCCTTGGCGGACACTCACTGCTTTATATATGAGCTGCTCGGAGCATGTTGAGTGCAGAGACTCCTGTAATGTCCAGAAGTATTTGGGTGTACAAAGAAAAATACAGCTGAGCTAACAGAGCTTTAAAAAGATGCTGACTTGATAGCCCCTGCGTAAGGCTTTGCTTGTCAACATTACCAGGTGAAATCTATGAAATCTATGCCTTCAACCTGAATATACAAGCAGAGCCAAAATAACACATTATGAGCGTTAATGCAGTTGAAAGTTAAACCGCATGTTTTCCAAAGGGTTTAAAAGCTCATTTGAAGTAGGGCAAAGGGTCAGAAAAGAAGGAGATCCATTTATGTAGCTTTGGCAACTGTTTAAAAATGAAGAAGCCCCACTTAGACCATGTACATTTCATTATATCACTGCTGCCCTTGTCGTGGGGAGGAAAAGCAGAGATGCTCACCCTTGTTTGGACCCCGCAACCTCCGACGATTTCCCGGCTTCTTCCAGAAAAAAAAAGAAAAAAAGGAATGAAACGGTTCTTTGTTAGGAGTGAATGGAAAGAGCATAAACCCCAAATGATTTTTTTTTTTTTTTAAAGGGGATTTTTCTGCTTAGGCAATGGGAAAAATAAGAACTGGGCATGTTTGACGGTGCTGTGAGCAAGGCTGTGTTAACTGCTGGGTGACCTGGTGTGCTGGGTACTGCCAGTAACAGTGAAGGCTCAGCACCTCCTGCTGCAGGACATGAGGGGATGGATGAGCCAGGCTGGGGTTTGCATTGATGGCGAAGGGGGTGAGTGCTCCTTGCTGCCTCCAGCTCTTTATCCCAATCCCAGTCGGGATTTCATGGCTTTCTGGTCACGCTTTTGCTTCGGCTTTTGCCTCACTGCACTTTTGGCATCTGTATTTCCCAATAAGTGATATCTCTTGGAAACCTGTCCCGTGACCACTCAAATGCCCCTCCTGAGTCCCCGCCACCCACAGCACCTGAGGCACTGATCCTCTTTGTGCTCTCTTGAATTCAGAGCAGCAAGGTATGAGGGACAGGCAGGAAGCTCCATATCCTATACCCTACACAACTCCAAAGTCTACATCCAGCAGAGAGAACCGTGGTGCCTGGAGCAAACTGCTTGAGGCCTGGAGAAGATCCGTGAACCCGCAAAGATGTGTTAGAGAGAAGCTGTCAAGCTACCTGCCTCCCAGGACCTTTGCAGCTTCCTTGCCAGCATACCTGGCTTGTAAAAATCCAGCAGGAACACCAGCATTTTGCCCCTCAGGGACTGGTTTCCAGTAAGTGCAGCCTTTGGTGTGAATTTCACAGTTCCACTTTGAAGGGCTGTAAGTTGGCTGGGAGCTCAGAGTGAATCCTGCCCATCTCTCCTGAGTTCACAACAAAACTCAGTGCGTTAATGGTAAAATATTAACAGTGAGTTTGTCTGCTTTTGCTCTAGATTTGGGGAGGGGGACGTGTTTCTGTTGCAAAGAAACATATCCTTGGTCCACAGGCTTGAGCAAAGAGCAAAAGGAACATTCTTGTCTGAGGTTCGAGTTAAATCACTGGCAGGACATCACTGCTTTTTGAGCACTTTAACTCAGATCCAACAAAAATCTATAAAAAGCTGTTAAGTTGCGATGAAGGAGAACCATGGTGGTAATGAATTTACTGCAGTCCTTTAGGGTAAACTCCAGACCACTGTGAGGTGAGGAGTCTGCCATTCCCTGAGGGAAGACAGGTATGGCTTCAAGGGAATGTCCCTTGTGGACCCTCAGCCTCCCTGCATCCCTGCCAGAAACTCTAGAAGGAATCAAGAGTAGATCAAGAGCAACTGTGAGGTGTTGATCTGTGTCTCCATTACAACAGTCAGCTCTGTTCACAGGCTGGAAAGGGGCCTTGGCTGGAGTGGCAGGCTGGGCCAGTGTATAACGGAGATGAATAACATTAAAAGGTGAGAGAACTGCAGCGATGGAGCACGCTGTGGAGGGGAAGTATCTGCTGGGCACCAACCAGAGCTTTGGGAAGTTGGTGTCCTTCACATTAAACAGCATTTTATTTCCCTTCAGCATATGCCTGGGGAAAAAGAGAGGTGAACCCAAATAACCTCAAGTTGAACAGTTTCATGAAAGGTCAAAGTTGTCAGACACGTGGGCAGTAACGCAGTGGTCAGTAGCTGAAAGCATTTCAGAAACCTGCCCGTGACGAAAAGGAGGAGAAAGAGTACAAGAGTGCCTCGGAGCTGCCTACTAATGCCACTTCTACTAGTAGGGTGGCAAGAAGAGCCCTTTCCTTTGGGGCTGTGAGAAGTATGAGAGCCTTCAGACTCCTGGTAAAGCGAGTGGTGGGAGACTTTTGCCCAGGGAGGGACATGAGATTCCTTGAACATCCTGCAATGCTTCAGCCTCCTAATTCAGCTCTGCTTATCTCCTGGGGGTACTTTGTATACGGGAGCGGCTTCTGCCGCTCCATTCATTCTGCCGTTGCATTCATTCTTCCAAATCAATATGGGATTGATTCAAATTTTTGTTCTGATATCAAAATGGCTCTGAATTTGGTGACGTTTGTGGATTTAGGGCTTCAGAAAGAGTAAGGCAGCAGGACAACACACAGGTTGCATCCCGTAGAGCAGTCCAGAGGGATGTCTGAGATGTTCCAGCTTTATTTATGCAATAAGGGGAGCGCAGGCAGACAAACTTTGCAGGTACTGGGACCGATAAGAGTGTGACAATGACAGCCACACTGATTGTGGCAGCTCCAGAGATGCGCTGGCCCCTGACTTACACATGAATGCACTTTTTCCGCAAGCCAGGGGAATTTGGCTTCTTGCAGCAGGAAACTCTTTTCTGGGTCAGCATTTCCCTCTCGCTTTTAAAATCAGAACAACTTGAGGGTTTTCGTGTATGAGAGTCTAAATTAATTATCGATTAAGAGGTTTCATGTGAGCTTGAGTGTTTTTTAAAAGAAACTGAATGAATCCTACAGGCAAGTTTAAGGCTCTAAAATGGATTCAAGTAGAATAAAGGATGTATGAGTTAGAGGCAGAGGAAAAGTCTCAAATGGCAGATGAGTCAGCAAAAAAGAGACTAAGAAGATGCAGGAATAACATTAGGGATATAAAGAGACTGGAAGTAGAGATAATTTTCCTGTACTAAAGTAAGGAAAGAAAGCTCATCTAATATTCCCCAAATTATTCCTCTCCAAATATTTGTTGGTTGATTTGCTTTTCCCTTCCAAAGCCTCAACAGCCTGATTTTATTTTCCTGGCTGTATGGAGAACCAGGAACACCAGCAAGATGGATTCCAACATGAAATCCTACTTGTTGGCTCGAAAACCTATACCTGGTGTTGAAGGGGAACAAGCATCAATTTTTATTAGAGCTTTATTTGCTACTTTAAAGCAATGAAGGAAGTCTGCTACAAAGTAAAAACATATGTCCTAAGAGAAATATTGATGTGCACAGATAACGCTGTGCATGTCTTGGGAACCAAGTGGATGTAAAGAGCCAGAATGTCGTTAGCAGGGAAGGACAAAATAATTATAAAGCATGTTGTATTAGACAAATTGCAGCCGAACCCCTTTAGTTCACTTTTTGCTGGTCTGAATTTCAAATAATCCTTCCTAATCCACTAACGATGGACTCCAAGCCTAAAGGAGGGAAACCAGAATGTCTAAAATCTTCCCAAGTAAC